>NC_067312.1:77684235-77839815 GCF_020740795.1 Apus apus | reverse complement strand
CTAACCCTAACCCTAACCCTAACCCTAACCCTAACCCTAACCCTAACCCTAACCCTAACCCTAACCCTAACCCTAACCCTAACCCTAACCCTAACCCTAACCCTAACCCTAACCCTAACCCTAACCCTAACCCTAACCCTAACCCTAACCCTAACCCTAACCCTAACCCTAACCCTAACCCTAACCCTAACCCTAACCCTAACCCTAACCCTAACCCTAACCCTAACCCTAACCCTAACCCTAACCCTAACCCTAACCCTAACCCTAACCCTAACCCTAACCCTAACCCTAACCCTAACCCTAACCCTAACCCTAACCCTAACCCTAACCCTAACCCTAACCCTAACCCTAACCCTAACCCTAACCCTAACCCTAACCCTAACCCTAACCCTAACCCTAACCCTAACCCTAACCCTAACCCTAACCCTAACCCTAACCCTAACCCTAACCCTAACCCTAACCCTAACCCTAACCCTAACCCTAACCCTAACCCTAACCCTAACCCTAACCCTAACCCTAACCCTAACCCTAACCCTAACCCTAACCCTAACCCTAACCCTAACCCTAACCCTAACCCTAACCCTAACCCTAACCCTAACCCTAACCCTAACCCTAACCCTAACCCTAACCCTAACCCTAACCCTAACCCTAACCCTAACCCTAACCCTAACCCTAACCCTAACCCTAACCCTAACCCTAACCCTAACCCTAACCCTAACCCTAACCCTAACCCTAACCCTAACCCTAACCCTAACCCTAACCCTAACCCTAACCCTAACCCTAACCCTAACCCTAACCCTAACCCTAACCCTAACCCTAACCCTAACCCTAACCCTAACCCTAACCCTAACCCTAACCCTAACCCTAACCCTAACCCTAACCCTAACCCTAACCCTAACCCTAACCCTAACCCTAACCCTAACCCTAACCCTAACCCTAACCCTAACCCTAACCCTAACCCTAACCCTAACCCTAACCCTAACCCTAACCCTAACCCTAACCCTAACCCTAACCCTAACCCTAACCCTAACCCTAACCCTAACCCTAACCCTAACCCTAACCCTAACCCTAACCCTAACCCTAACCCTAACCCTAACCCTAACCCTAACCCTAACCCTAACCCTAACCCTAACCCTAACCCTAACCCTAACCCTAACCCTAACCCTAACCCTAACCCTAACCCTAACCCTAACCCTAACCCTAACCCTAACCCTAACCCTAACCCTAACCCTAACCCTAACCCTAACCCTAACCCTAACCCTAACCCTAACCCTAACCCTAACCCTAACCCTAACCCTAACCCTAACCCTAACCCTAACCCTAACCCTAACCCTAACCCTAACCCTAACCCTAACCCTAACCCTAACCCTAACCCTAACCCTAACCCTAACCCTAACCCTAACCCTAACCCTAACCCTAACCCTAACCCTAACCCTAACCCTAACCCTAACCCTAACCCTAACCCTAACCCTAACCCTAACCCTAACCCTAACCCTAACCCTAACCCTAACCCTAACCCTAACCCTAACCCTAACCCTAACCCTAACCCTAACCCTAACCCTAACCCTAACCCTAACCCTAACCCTAACCCTAACCCTAACCCTAACCCTAACCCTAACCCTAACCCTAACCCTAACCCTAACCCTAACCCTAACCCTAACCCTAACCCTAACCCTAACCCTAACCCTAACCCTAACCCTAACCCTAACCCTAACCCTAACCCTAACCCTAACCCTAACCCTAACCCTAACCCTAACCCTAACCCTAACCCTAACCCTAACCCTAACCCTAACCCTAACCCTAACCCTAACCCTAACCCTAACCCTAACCCTAACCCTAACCCTAACCCTAACCCTAACCCTAACCCTAACCCTAACCCTAACCCTAACCCTAACCCTAACCCTAACCCTAACCCTAACCCTAACCCTAACCCTAACCCTAACCCTAACCCTAACCCTAACCCTAACCCTAACCCTAACCCTAACCCTAACCCTAACCCTAACCTAACCCTAACCCTAACCCTAACCTAACCCTAACCCTAACCCTAACCCTAACCCTAACCCTAACCCTAACTCTAACCCTATCCCTACCCCTAACCCCTAATCCTAACCTCTAAATCTAACCCTCACCTCTACGTCTAACCCTCACCTCTACGTCTAACCCGTCAACTTCTAACCCTCATAAGTCTAACCGTAACCCAGTTTCAGAAATTGTCAGGTAAGTTTGTTCAGGCCAGAACAGTAATGTGTGATCTGTTTGGTGGCATCAGCTTTTCTTTCCACTCCAGCAATCCGCAGTTGTCCATGGGCATCCTTCAGATTCCTGATCTGGGAACAAGAGCAGTGACGCAGTCAGGGCATGGTCCTTTGTCTGCCCCCACCCAACCCAAGGTCTGCAGCATACAACAGCCCCCTTGGGAACTTCTTCCAGCTCGCCTCCGCCTCCCAGTGCTGATGGCCAGGCAGGCCCTGCAGGGATGACCCTGGCTGTACACATGGGGTGGTGGTAATAATGCCACAGGACCCTGGCTGCATCCCTGGGATAGTGGTCTGGGTGTCTCAGGACACTCTCTTCACCCCTGAGCTGGAGGCCTGGATGCCTTGGGACACTCTTTTCACCCCTGAGATGGAGGCCTGGGTGCCTCACAACACTCTCTTCACCACTGAGTTGGAGGTCTTCATGCTTCGGAACACTCTTGCTCCTTGGGATGGTGGCTTGGGTGCCACAGGACACCTTCTTCATCCCTGGGATGGTGGTGCCCAGCATGGTCTGGAACTGGTTGTCCACGTTTGGCTGCCTGGCCCCCAGAGCTCTGCTGGGCAAAGGAGGCAAAGGGGAGTAGGATTACTGGCTGCCATGCAGCAGCAAGGACAGATCCCAGGGCCCTCTGCCCTATCCCCAGCCTCTGTCTCCCTGGACCAAACTCAATCTCTTGAGAAGCCACAGGCAAAGGCTGCCTACCTGCAGAGAGCCCCCCATAAGATCCCATGGCCACAGCCCACAGCCCCTCCCCAAACCCTGAGTGCTTTTTTGGCCTCTGGGCCTGCAGAGTTTCAGCAGCTGTGCCAGGGGACCAGCAACCCCACGAGTGACTCCCTGGGGCAGGGCAGCAAAGCCTGGTGTTCTCTAGCCATGGCCTTCCCTGCTGGATCCAGCCCTGCTGGCCAAGATCCTCTTCCAAGTCCAGGGAGCTGCACCTGCCCTTGGGGATCAGCAGTTCCAGGCACGGTTTGGAACCCACCTCCTGGTGCACAGTGCCAGGCTCTGCCCCCAGACCTCCCTCCATGGGCCCCTACCCCAGCTGCCAGCTCCAGAGAGCCCAGGAGGGGCAGGGAGCCCTGGGCCTGCCCACCACCCAGCCAGGCCCTTGGGGCATCCATGCTGGGTGACAGCCGTGGAAACAGGACAGGATCTGGGGTGGCCAGGCAAGAGGCTGAAGGACCAGAAGGGGGCGAGGGCCCATCTCCCTCCCAGGGGCACTGGCAGCAGCTCACCAAGGCAAGAGCCTGCAGGATGCTCTGAGACTTCTCTTCTTCACCATTCTTCAGCTCTGCCAGTGGAGATGTGGGGACATGGCCTTGTCCTGGGAGAGCAGGGTGGTGGGGTGAGCTCCAGGTGAGGGCCTAGCTGGAGCTCAGGAGTGGGGAAGGGAGGGACGGAGGAGGGTGGTGGGGCTGGAGCTCCAGGGGTGCTGAGCCTCCAGCTGGCAGAGCTCGAGACACTGGGGGCTGGATGGGACCCACCACCACTTGCTGATGGCAACGATGGGGGGAGCCAGAGCAAGCAGAGCAGCATTTCAGCCCTGGCTCTTCCTCCCCAAAACTCCATCCCTTTCCCACAGGGAAGCCACGTACTGCCAGGAGCTCAGGCCTAAACCAGCCTTGGTTAAAGGGCAGCGCATGGGCAGTGCAGAGCCCACAGGAGGGGGGTTGGCAGGGGAGCACCCAGGGACCGGCCAGAGCCTTTACCTTGGAGACTTTGTCCCTGGATGCTTTCATCTTCCTGTTTCTCTGCCCCATGTCTGTGGCCACAGAGGTGACCTGGCGCTGCTGGCAGTCCCAAACTCAGGTGAGTCCAAGGAGAATCACAGCAGCTGGATGAGGCAGAGGAAATCAACCACTGCTTCCCTGACCAGAAACACGGATCCAGTCCTGTGGAGGACGGGAGTGGGAGGGATGGACAGCCTGCAGCCTTTCTCCTCCTCCTCACCACAACAAGCGTTCTGGGCAGGGGGGACACGGGTGCCAAGGTGACCCCCAAGGGCAGGTGCTGTTGTCACAGGGGGAGCTATTGTGCTGTCACCTGTTTCTAGGCAACACCCAGAAGCCTCATTCAGGGTGAAGGTGGAAAACTGAAGTTCTAATTTTCCGCTTTCAAGTTTAGGAGGAAGCAAAAACAAGAAGAAAAACAACAAATCAAAACAAACCAAAAAAAAGGCCACTCATCTATGAGCTGTGTGGTTTTTGTGGGTTGACCCTGGCCAGCAGTCACACAGCCATTTGCTTTGCGGGGGGGGGATTTCACAGTCCAAGATAATTACCATTTCACAGAATCACAGAATCACAGAATATTAGGGGTTGGAAGTGTTAGAAATTAAGTGCAGTGTTGTTTTTGCATCTTAGTGTTAGGAATGTAGTGTTGTTTTTGCACCCTAGTATTTCGCCCTAGAAACAAACTAGGACAGTTTCCTTCTGCCCTAGTGAAAAGAAACTTTATGGTGAATGAAGAGAGAAGGGAGACATCTGGGCATTCCAAGGACACTGAGGTGATTTATGGTCCAAGAAACTGGGCTCCATCTGGGGGAGATGAGATATCTGAACATGGTAAAGGCCATGATAAAGACAGAAGCAAGTCACTCCTATATTCTTCCCTGGGACAGGATGGCACCAGCTGGTATAAACCATTCTGGTGACTAGGAAGACAGCCAAGGAGGCAAGAAAGGTCAGAATTAAACCTTAAAATGTAAAAAGTAAACTCCTAGAATGAAATTTGTAAACAGAGGTGGGAAAGTTATAGGATAATTAGAAGCATCGGATAGTCTGTAAACCCTGGACTACCCAGCCAGTGGGGAAACAGGGGAGGGAACTTTGCACTGGGAATAGGGAATATAAACAGTTATTCACCTTACTATCAGGTGTGCCTACTTGTTTAGGTCACCCTTTCTTGCAAGAGTGTAAATAAACTGTGCTTCACTGAAGGATCTGTTTGGGCCTATTCATCGGTGTGATAAATGTTTCTCACAGAAGGGACCTCCAAAGATCATCGAGTCCAACCACCCTGCCAGAGCAGGACCAAAAAAACTCTAGGGCAGATCACTCAGAAAGGCATCCAGATGGGTCTTGAAAGTCTCCAGAGAAGGAGATGACACAATCTCTCTGGGAAGCCTGTTCCAGTGCTCTGTAACCCTCACAGTAAAGGAGTTCTTCCCCATGTTGAGGTGGAACATCCTGTGCTCAAGTTTGAATCCGTATCCCCTTGTCCTATCACAGGGCACAAGTAAAAAGAGGTTGTCCCTGCCTCCTTGATGCCTTCATGTATTTATAGACATTAATTAGATCCCCCCTCAGTCTTCTCCTCTCTAGACTGAAAAGCTCCAAGTCTTTTAGCCTTTCCTCGTAAAGCAGGTGTTCCAGTCCATCCATCATCCTCGTAGCCCTCCATTGGACTCTCTCAAGTAGATATCCCTGTCTTTCTTGAACTGGGGACCCCAGAACTGGACACAATACTCCAAGTGAGGTCTCACCAGGGCCAAGTAGACAGGGAGGAGAACTTCCCTCGATTTGCTGGAGACAGTCCTCTTAATGCACCCCAAGATACCACTGGCCTTCTTGGACTCCAAGGTCCTTCTCCACAGAGCTGCTCTCTGGCAGATCACCTCCTAGCCTGTACTGGTGCCTTTCGTTGTTCCTTCCCAGATGTAGGACTCTTCATTTGCTCTTGTTGAACCTCATTAGGCTCCTCTTTGCCCAGCTCTCAAGTCTGTCCAGGTCTCCCTGAATGGCTGCACAGCCTTCGGGCGAATCAGCCAATCCTCCCAGCTTCATATCATCAGCAAACTTGCTGAGGACACACTCTGTCCCCTCATCCATGTGGTTGATGAAGATCTTGAACTGGACTGCACCCAGCACTGGTACCTGGGGGACTCCACTAGTTACAGGTCTCCAGCTGGACTCTGCACCATTGACCACCACTCTTTGGGCTCTGATGTGTAGCCAGTTCTTAATCCATCTAATTGTCAGTTCTTTTATCCCACATATTATGAGCTTGCTCACAAGGATGTTACAGGAGATTGTATCACAAGCCTTGCTAAGGTCAAGGTAGACTACATCCACTGGTTTCCCTGCATCTATCCATTCAGTCACAACATCATAGAAGGCTGTAAGAGCAGTCAAGCATGATTTCCCCTTGCTAAATCCGTGCTGACTACTCCTGATAACCTTCTTCTCTTCCATGTCCATAGAGAGGACCTCCAGAATGAGGTGCTTCATCATTTTTCCAGGAATGGAGGTGAGGGTGCCTGGTCTGTAATTTCCTGGATCTTCCTTCTTGCCCTTCTTGAAGACTGGAATGACATTTGCCTTCCTCCAGTCCTCAGGCACCTCTCCTGTTTGCCATGATCTTTCAAAAAGGATGGAGAGTGGTCGGGCAATAACATCAGCCAGCTCTCTCAATGCACTTGTGTGCATCTCATCAGGGCCCCTGGACTTGTGCACATTCAATTTACATAACTGATCTCTGACCCACTCTTCATTGACTAGTGGAGAGTCCTCCCTTCTCCAGGCTTCCTCTCCTATATCCAGGGTCTGAAGCTTCTAAGGGCTGGTCTTAGTAAAGACTGAAGCAAAGAAGGCATTCAGCAATTCTGCCTTCTCTGCATCCTCTGTTACCAGGGCTCCCACCTCATTCAGCAGTGGGCCCACATTTTCCCTGTTCTTCCTTTTCCTACTGATACATTTGAAGAAGTTCTTTTTGTTCTCCTTCACTTCCTTTGCCAGTTTAAGTTCTAAGAGGGCTTTGGCCTTTCTTGTTGCCTTCCTGCATACCCTAACAATGTCCCTATAGTTCACCCTAGTGACAAGTCCCTTCTTCCATCAACTGTACATTTCTTCAGAAGATCATTGCTTATCCATGCAGGTCGTTTACCACCTCTGACTGATTTTCTACTCAAAGGAATGCACCCATCTTGTGCCTGGAGGAAATGGTATTTAAAAATTGACCAGCTTTCCTAGGTTCCCTTTCCTTCCAGTTTTTTAGCCCATGGGATTCCTGAAAGCAGATCTTTGAAGACTCCAAAGTTAGCCCTTTGGAAATCCAGGGTTGTAATCCTACTTATTGCCCTGCTTCTTCCTTGTAAAATACTAAACTGCACCATGTCTATTTCCACCAATCTCTTTTGCTTTTGCATTCTCTGATGGTTCTCCACCTTTCTACCTCCTCCCTCAGTTCAGCCACCTGCCTGAGCAGATATTTTCTCACACCCACACAAGCAGTGTCACTGGCTCCCTCCAGTACAAGCACCAGGCTCAGGCATTAGCTGCAGCCAGAGACCTGCACAGCCCAGAGACAGCAGCACAGAGTCTGCACAGAAGCTCAGTCTGAGTTGCACATTCTTCCTCGCTGCAGCTTTTGGCCATGTAGCAACCATGATCGTCTCTCTAGCTAAAGGAAACCAACCACTATTTGCTGTTTCTCGTGTGCCCCTGTGCACATGCACTCTAACCAGCTCGCACTGCTCTCTGCGATGACCGTGGCACCGGTTCTGTGGGAGCAGCCGATATGGCCTCTTTGAAACGTTGCCATGGCTCTCAGACACATCTCCCGCCACGTCAGCCTTCCCCTCCTCACAGGATTCCCTCTCAGTCTTGGGTGTCCCCACCCTGTCCAGCCTTCACCATCTCTGGGAAGCCAGGCCCCATCTTAAAGTCTCTCAGTAATTAAAAGAAACAACTCTCACTGCTGCCGGTGCCACTGTTACTCTCCGCTTTGCACTGCCACCCTGCAGGGACGACATCTCGCCCTGCATGGAGGTCATCTGGCCCTGCAGGGAGGACACCTGACTTTGGAGATTGGACAGGATGTTGGGGATGGTCTCCTGATCTACAGATGGAGTCCAAGGGAACATGCTTTCAGTGAGGGGATCTCATCTTCAGAGCCAGGCTCAGAGCATGTGGAGCCCACGACCCAGGGTGTCCCCATGCAAAAGACTCTCTCATCAGTCTCCCCAGGGTTCCTACCTCCCTCCAGTAAAAGTAGGTGCAGCTTCCCCAGCTCCACTTGGTCCATCTTGGTGGCTTCCAGCTGGGCCACCCACTCCTCCAGGGCAGTGTAAAGGTGGCCAAGCTGCTCGACCTGGCCAAGAGCCACCTGTGTCCCCAGAGCACCCCAGGTGGCATTCTCAGAGCCAGGAAGGCTGGACTCCATAAGAGGGGAGCTTGACTGAACCCATGCTGCTTCTGCTTGGGTTACTGGATGTGCCAGCTGCATCCCTGGGGTGGTGGCCTGGGAGCTAGAGGATCCTGGCTGTATCCCCAGGCTGAGGGTCTTTATGCTTTGAGACCCTGGCTGTGTCCCTGGGGTGGTGGTCTTAATGCCAGGGTATGCTGGCTCCACTCCCTGGGTGGTGGTCTTCAGGGTAGGCTCATACTGGGTGTCCATGTCCCACATAGCAGGCGTGGCGAGGGAAGACTGACCCCCACTGCTCTCCTGGGAAGAGGAGGCAAAGGGGAGCAGGGTTACTGGCTGCCATGCAGCAGCAAGGACAGATCCCAGGGCCCCCTGCCCTATCCCCAGCCCCTGTCCCCCTGGACCAAACTTAAGTACCCTTAAGAGGCCACAGGCAAAGGCTGCCCACCTGCAGAAACCCCCCCCCAGGGTCCTGTGGCCACAGCCCACAGGCCCTCCCCAGTCCCTGAGTGCTTTTTTGGCCTCTGGGCCTGCAGAGTTTCAGGTTTACCTTTGCCTGAAGCAGGATAAAACCCACACTTTTACCCAGCAGGTTTCTTTCACATAACACAGGGACTTTATCCCCATCTGCACTATGTAGAAGGTCTGACTGAGCAGGAGCAGCACAATCAATGGATCCCCTGGTATTAACTAACCAGATGGCCTTTGCCACATTTGTGTCCCAGTTTTTGAACATTCCACCACCCATTGCCTTCAGGGTAGCTTTTAACAGACCATTGTACCTTTCCGTTTTCCCTGAGGCTTGTGCATAGTACAGGATATGGTATATCCACTCGATACCATGGTCTTTAGCTCAGTCAGTCGCAACACTGTTTTTGAAATTAGTCCCATTGTCTGACTCAGTTATTTCTGGAGTACTGTGTCTCCTCAAGATTTGCTTCTCAAGGCCCAGGAGAGTATTCCGGGCTGGGACATCAGGCACAGGATATGTTTCCAACCATCCTGTACTTGTTTCCACCACTGTAAGCACATAGCGCTTACCCTGGAGGGTCTGAGGCAGTGTGATATAGTCAATTTGCCAGGCTTCCCCATACCTGTACTTTGACCACAACCCCTCATACCACAAAGATTTCAACTGTTTTGCCTGCTTAATTGCAGCACGTCTCACAGTCATGGATCACCTGCACAATAGCTTCCATGGTTAAGTCCACCCCTCAGTCACAAGCCCATTTGTATGTTGCATTTTCTGCCCTGGTGACCTTAAGTGTCATGGGCCCATCGAGCCAGAAAGAGCTCACCCTTATGTTCCCAGTCTAAGTCTATTTGGAACACAGTCTCATCTGCTCATTGGTTGTGTCCATGTTCCTCAATGGCTCAACTCAGAGGTACGTGTGCATCTACATGACGCACTTTTACCACCAGTTTCTCTATCCAAGCTGCAATGTCCTTCCACAGGTCAGCAACATAGGTTTACCTTTTTGCTGCCAGTTTTTCTGCTGCCACTACTTTAGCCAACCTCACAAGGTATTTGCTGCCATCCATGAGTCAGTGTACAGATAGAGTCTTGGCCACCCCTCTCGCTCAGCAATGTCCCAAACCAGTTGGATGGCTTTGGCCTCTGCAAACTGACTTGATTCACCTTCTCCTTCAGCTACTTGTGCAACTAGTCATGTAGGACTCCACACAGCAGCTTTCCACTTCCAGCGGTTCCCTACAAGATGACAGGAGTCATCAGTGAAAAGAGCAAATTGTTTCTCAGTCTCTGGTAGATGATCATATGGTGGAGCTTCTTGAGCCCATCTCACCACTTCTTGTGCTGGCAGGTGGCTAAGAAGGCCAATGGCATCCTGGCTTGTATTAAGAACATTGTGGCCAGCAGGAATAGGGAGGTGTACTTGGCACTGATGAGGCCACATTTTGAATATTGTGTTCAGGTCTGGGCCCCTCACTACAAAAAGGACATAGAAGTGCTGGAGTGTGTCCAAAAATGGGCAATGAGACTTGAGAAGGCCCTAGAGCACAAGCCCTGTGAGAAGCGGCTGAGGGAGCTGGGGTTGTTTAGTCTGGAGAAGAGGAGGCTAAGGGGAGACCTCATTGCTCTTTCCAACTACCTGAAAGGAGGCTGGAGTGATGAGGGGGACAGCCTCTTCTCCCTGGTGACGTGTGATAGGACCAGAGGGAATGGATGCAAGCTGTGCCAGCAGGGTTAGGTTAGATATTAGGAAGCATTTATTCACTGAATGGGTTGTCAGGACTGGTTGTCAGGACAAACCATTGGAATAGTTTGCCCTAGCAATGGTGGAGTCACTGTCTCTGGAGGCATTTTAACGGCATGTGGACCTGGTGCTTAGGGACATGGTTTAGTGGTGAGCTTGCGGTGTTGGCTCTAAGGTTGGGCTGAATGATCTTGGAGGTCTCTTCCAGACAAAGACATTCTGTGTTTCTGTGATTCTGTTTTAAAGTTAGTAACTTCATATTGAGCGTTCAGGGGTGGCCAGAGGGTTTAACAGCATGGATTTTTAGGTTTTTCTTTTTCATTCTAGATGTATCACATTTTCCTGGAATTTCTGAGTTTATTGGAGGTGGAACCTTGTGGTTTTTACTAGTTCTGCTGTACACTGGGTAACTTGGTGACATCGTATCTCTTAACAGTGCTGATGAGGATTAACTGGCAGGGGCTAGGGTGAGCTTCCTGTATGTGTCTGTATAAGTTCTAGCCTTTCTCAGTAAATCAGGGGCGTAAAGGCATGGTGTCTTTTATGGCATGGGACAGCTCATCAGCTTTCCTGATGGCCCACTGAGTACTGTGCCATTCCTAGAACCCTTGCAGATTTCGACAGGCCCCTCATAGATGGTAAGCATCAGGACTACACTTATTTTGTGGGCCTGGAACAGGACCCAGAGTCTGTTGGAAGATGGAAAAGAGGATATGACTGCAGAACACAGGTAAGCTGAGGGCCACATTGCTTAGGAGGAGGAAGAAGTTATTGTGGAAGAAGTCTTGGTGACCCACACGATATTTACTGCTGGAATTGGTTTTTTGCAGGTGATGATGACAAACTCTGTGATGGCAGGAACATCCCAACCAGCTGATGTGACGTTTTTATTGTCAAGGATGGATTCAGAATCCCAGCCCTCTGAAAGATAAGTTGATGGACCAGGGCTGGGGAGGGAGCTGGTTGGAGGAGGCACAGTTGGGAATTGCAGGGAAGGGTTTTAAAGTTAGGGCAGGGGAGAAGGCTGTACAGGAGCAGTCCCCTTTGGGCAGGTGAAGGCAGCAGGTACTAGTCAGCATGACTCCAGTTCACAGCAGCTCCAGCCTGAGTGTGTGGTGTGTAGTTTGTGTTATCTGACTTCAGTGTCTTAGAGCTTCCTCAGGTCTTGATGTCCTCCTCTCTGTGCTCGTGGTGAATGCCATGCAGCCCAAGTGCCATCCCTAGGGTCTGGAAATCCTGTACTCATTGGTGTAGTGCCATTCGGCAGCATATTCTCATGAATAGCAAGATTAAAGCCTGGATCAGTCTTGCATATTAGAAGTTTCTTGACTGTCCTCTTGTGTGATGTTGTTCCTGACGGCTTCTGCCTCTCTGATCTCTGGGTATTGATTTGCATAGACTGGGACTCCTTCCCTGCATCTTGATGTTCTTAGGTCTTGAAGCCGGACTTCTTCTTGCACATCCACCCCCTCAGTTTTGATGGTAACTTCTTGTAACAGCCTGTCATGCTGAACTTCCTGAAGCTGCCATAAAGCCTCCTCACCTCAGCATTGTGCCCATGTAGGTCATCTTCTCTGACAGTCTCAAATCCCTGAGTCATTCTTCTTGCCCAGAGTTTTCCCTTGTTGTTGAGCCTCATGGTTTCTAGGGTTGTGTCACATTGGCCTGTGCATGTGTGTGTTTGGCTGCTCTGCCTGGGGTATGGACTCAAGGGCTGGTGGAGGAGCTGTAAGAGTCTCTGGTGTGTATGTTGCTGTGACTGGACTGTTCAGGCCAAGGTTGTACCGTGGACCATAGGTAGGATGGGTGGATGGTCACTTCTGTGGTGTTGAGTGGAGATGATTGGAGTATCATGAGGGGCTGCTAAACAGTAGTGAAGCAGATTGAACTTCAAAGGTATTAAGGCTTGTCTGTGTGGAGTTTGATGTTTGGAGGTGTGTTTTTTAATGGCAGGCTATAGTTATATTCTAGATGGTATTCCTGAACGGAAATGAGTTCTCTGGAACTGTTAAGCTCTTCAGCAGCATCTCAGTGACTTGTGCAGTTAAGTCTTTTACGAACACAGAGTAATAAGATGCAGAATAAACCATAAAGGAGGGGAGCAGAGTCACAAGGTTTGTCAGTGTGTGGTGTTGGAGGGAAGATGCTTCTAGTGGCTGTAGGACTCAATTATGTTTTTTTAAATTTATTTTGAAGGTGTGAAGTGATGACAAAATCAAGATATTGGCACAGGAGGTGACTCACACAAGGCAAGCAATGATGAGTGGGCTGAAGGAGCAGTTGTTTTTCAGATGCCATATTGTTGATGAAGTCACAGCAACCCTTGTTGTGTTTTATAGGTGCTGTCCAGGCCTCATCACAGCAGCCCAAAATGACAGGGGCCTTGTGGGTCAACATCTGTGGAAAAGAAGCAGACAATAGATATCACTGTGGGCAGGCTGTTATGTCAGTCGGTACCTCAGCATGTGCCTTTTACATTGGCAGGTGCCACACACAGCCTCAGAGGGACAAAGCCTCACACCAAGGAGCGGTCAGAGGTGAGGCAGTTGTGGGCTGGGTCAGTGACTAAAAGACAAGTATTTTATGGCAATTCAGTTAAGCATTTTCCTTTGGCATTGCAGGTTCTGTACAGGCCATGTTTGGAATGGGATGAGTGTCTAAGGTGAACTGGGGTGGTAGTGAGGAGGCTCATGGGGCTGGTGACTTCTCACAAGCATAATGGTAATTTTGTGTCCTTTGGTACTTTAGGAGCCTCAGGTGATGATAGCCACAGTCTCTCTGGAATGAGCGGGACATCCAGGCAAACTACAGGTGACTGAGGGAGAGAGAAGCCAAATGGAGATATCCTGGCTGGCAGAGAGAAAGATAAAGGAGCAGAGCATAGCAAAGATGGGAGGCTCTGATGGAACAAGAGAGATGGAAAGAGAGATGAAGTAGTACATAGTGCTGTGCAGAAAAAGAAAGGTCTCAGGAGGCACCCTGACTGTGAGGACAGAGGTGCTGAGGCAGGTGGAGCGACTAAGGAAGGCTTGGGCAGGACAACAGGGAACTCAGGTGAGCCTTGGGTGGCCAGGGACTGAACATGGGAATCTTGGATAGGTGAAAGGAACAAGCAAGTGCTCAATGGCTCAAAGGTGGTCCCAACTAAAGTGCTGCAAGATGGATGCAGAGCTCGAGGAAGGTCTCAGGAGGCACTGTGATTGGGAGAAGAAATGTCTCAAGAGCGACGGAGAGATAGAAAAGGGATGGGGAACATGACTATAAAATCCAGAGGGGATATGAACTGAGTAAACATCATTGGAGAGCCAGGGAACAAATGGAGGCCCAGCTAGAGGGAAGAGAAGATGGAATGACTGGGCTGGGTCACAGATATGGACTTAGCAAGTCTTCTAAGGGAATGAGAGGGATGTGTTCAGCTACAAAGGTAGAAGTGAGCTAAGGGCAATCTCAAAGGCACCAGTAGGCATTGTGACACTGTAAGAGGGCATCTCATTGGGCTAAAGAAACCAAAGAAGACTCAGGGACACAAGGAAGAAGTGTGGAGGGGATTTAAACCTAGTACAGATGTTCTTCTGGGGCAAGGGACCAAGTGGAGGCATCTTAGATAGCAGAGCACTCTGGTAAGAGCACTCTGAGGTACAAAGTAAGCTTAGGGGTGGGTTTCTGAGGGAACAAGAGAGGCTCAAACTCCACTACAGGGCTAAAAGAGGGCTGTGGAACACCAGGAGGACCCAGGAGGCACAGGGACTAGGAGTGAAGGCATCAGGAGAGGCTCAGAGGGATATTGAAAAGGAGGTGAAGTGCTACCAAAATGCTGTAGAGCGTAAGGAAGGTCTCAAGAGACATCCCAGATGGCATAACAGAAGCAAAGGAACACTCTGGGGAATTGAGAACTTAGGAGAGGTACAATTGCAATAAAATGAGTCCAGAGGGGGCTTACAGAGCTAGAAGAGTGTTCCAAGGAACCTGTGTGACCTCAGCCAAAAGGGAACCTGTATATTAAAAAAAATCCCAAGAAATTAAAATAACCCCCCAAGAATTAAAACATGCAGAAAAAAAGGGAAAACTCCCAAGAATAAAACAACCCAATAAAAAAAGATTAAAATACCAAGACATGAATCAAAGTTACAATAGTACAGAGCTGTGTGTGACATCAGCTGCTGGTGAAAGGTCCCTCTGCTTCCAGGAGCAACCGCGAGGTTGTCCCAGGTGGAGGGGAGATCCCTGCCACACAGCCAGGCTGCTCATATGGGCCAGCTGAGAGAAGCTCTTCTATTTGTGAGAAGTGGTTTGCTCTTGGTCAAACCATATCCGACAGGAAAGGCATGCACAAGACCCCTTGTACCTACAGCTTCCTCTGTTCCTTGATAAATGAATCCTGGAAAAGCCACTCCCTGTTCAGGTACTGATGGCAGAACACGTGTGCATGTGTCAGTGCTCACTGTGTGACTCTGCTCCCATCTGGGTTTTCAGAGACCAGACTGGACCCTTCACCTGCTCGCAGCTCCACTGTTTACCTCCTTTGGAGCCTGTACCAACTACTGCTCATTTGCTTAAGAAGCCCAGTGCATCTGATACTGATTTGACTGGATTTTGCTTATCTGGAGGGGTGGTCGGGCCTGGTCAGGTTAGAATGGCCAAGACAGAACTTTCAGAAGAAATTGGTCTCATAGGAATCATATGGGGGGAGGGGGCTGTGATTGTGTTTTGTTCAGTAGTCACAGAAACCCCACACAGTGGTGCAATACCTGGGATCTGGTATTATATTGAACTGGGAACCACAAAGTCATGAAGATTAAGATGATATGATTAACCAGCTACTGTGGAAGGAATAATACAATAATTAATGTTGAAGCTATCACACAGTGGCCAGGATCACAGTAACCAGTTACGCTGCTTGGAGATCCCCTTGCCCACTCCATCCTGGTTCGAGTATCAGGGACTACAATCAACAGGCCAACTATAGATGACCAACAATTTTTTGTTAGAGACGAATATACATGAAGTTATGTAACTCAAAAGATCATAAGAGGCCAATGAATGCAAAGGTTAAATTTAATTAGTAATTAAAGGCAAGGACTGTATGCATCTTTATGTTAAATCATTTATACAACAGAATATGTACAATTGAGTATATAAAAACCTGTTGATTGTTATACAACTTAGGACAGGTGGAGTTATCCCTCGTGTCCTGAGCACTTTAATGCAGACATGTCTGCTCATCTCACATGGGAGTTGTTAAATTCTTTTAATCCCATTTGGTGACACATCCATCACATCTTGTCCCCTACCCAAGAAAAAAATTAAAACCAAACAAAACCCACAAGACCCCCAAGAAATCAAAGGAATCCCTGTGATGTACTTTGGAAAACTGAATCTTTCACTAAGTAAGGACAAGAGCCATAAAAAGTTACAAACGTTTTGTGAAACAAAGATCCTGCTGTTAAAAGAAACAAGAACAAAAGGAAGTCTGTGTTTGCTCAGAATGCTGCAAAATTGCTAAAATTGCTGTTTGCAACTCAGCCCTACTCATTATAGCACCATTGTAATGTGAAATGCACAATCCCAGCGCTCAGACCCCCCAGCCCCCTGCAGAGACCCCCGGCAGCCCAGCCTGTGCCTGAGTGCTGTGTGTGCTGGGCTTATACATACAAGTGGCAGATTAACTTATCAATAAGAGTAGAATGAGCGTGAACACGTATCAATTAGGCGGTGGAAACTAACTAAATGTGCATAATTGTGCAGCGCACTGTGCCTTCAGCGGGCTGCAGCTCTGGTCCCACCCGACACCCTGTGTTTGCACCAGTCTGCAATAGAGGAAAACGCCTTTGCCCTGTGTGCACTGCGGGTAAACGGCCTCGCTGCGGGGATAGCACCTGCAAGAAACTAAAACCGAGTGGGCGGTGGCAGAAGGGGAGAACCGGCACGGCCGGCAAGGCCGCGGGGGACCCAACAGGCGTGCGGAGCGTCCGTGCCCGACAGGCCCCGGGCGGAACCCGCGGCCCCGCACCGCGGTTCCGGGTGAAGCGGACCGGGAGGGGGGGCTGTGCGGCTGCTGCTGTGAGGAAAGGACGCGGGATGCCGAGGAGCTGAAGTGGGGCTGGGAAGCGGCTCCCGGGGGACGGGGATGAGACCCCGAGGGGCCGGGGGGGGCTGGGGGGGAGAGGCTGCGTGTGACTCGCGGCGCCTGCATGCATCCCACGTGACCTCCCACGTGACCGCTCCCTCACCGCTCGAGCGCTCGCAAGATGGCGGCGGCGGCGGCTGCGACCGCGGCTGTTCGGGGTCGGCGCTTCAAGTGGTCTTTGGAGCTGGCAGCGGCGCCGGGGGCGCGGTGAGATCCGGGGCAGGGGCTGTGGGGGGTGGAAATGGGGACTCCAGTGGTTTCCCCGGCCTCACCTGCCCCCGTCTGTCCCTGCCAGGCCCCGCGGAGCCGCCGAGGGCCGTGGGCCGCTGGGGTTCGCCGAGCGGCAGCTGGGGGAGGGCGGCGTCCATGAGAGCGACAAAATCCTGATGGAAAAGGTGGGCGGGGGGGCGGGCTGGACGGAAGGGAGGGAGGAACAACCCCCGGACGCCTGGGTTCCCGGTATGGCGGCTGGTCCCTGTCCCAGGTGCCTCGGTCCTCTCTGAGGGCGGTTCTCCCCCACATCCCGGACGCCCGGGTTCTTTCTTCCCTTGCAGCGCTGCTGGGACGTGGCACTGGCGCCGCTGAAGCAGATTCCCATGAACCTGTTCATCATGTACATGGCCGGCAACACGATCTCCATCTTCCCTGCCATGATGGTCTGCATGATGGGCTGGCGTCCACTGCAGGCCCTCATGTCACTCTCTGCCAGTGAGTACAACCCCATGCTACAGCCCAGTGCTGGTGATGGTTCCTTGGGTGCCCCCCCACCTGCAGCATCCACTGCATCTCCCACTGTAACAGTTGCCCCCACATATTCCCCCAACAGCTGTGTCTACAACAGCCCCTGCCATGTCTCCCTGCAATAGCCGTCCCCATGTCAGTTGCCCTCATGTGTCCCTCAGTAGTCCCTGTGACAGTCACCCCCACATCCCTTTCCCTAACGGTCCCCAAACAGTTACCTCCCTGGCAGTTATTCCTATGCATCCTCCAACAGTCTCCCCCACGTGTCCCTGTCCAGTTGTCCCTGTGACACTGACCCTGATGTTGGTCCCTTTCATACATCCCCCAGCCCAGCAGCTGCCCCAGTGCCACCCACCCCGTGCCTCCCCCCCTGCTCTCCCCTGCTCCCCTTCCGTCATCCCTGGTCTCCCATGGTGCCAGGTATGTGACCTGGGGGTGATGGTGACAGGTCCCCCCGTCCCTCTCTTATCACCTCCACAGCACTGAAGGCGCTGGAGAGCTCAAGCCGGCGGGCTCTGCAGGGGCTGGTGTTCCTGGTGGGCAACGGGCTGGGGCTGGCGTTGGCCCTCTATAAGTGCCAGGCCATGGGTCTGCTGCCCACCCGCCCCTCTGACTGGCTGGCCTTCGTCACCCCCCCCACAGGTGTGTCCAGACACTGGGGTCCCCCTGCCCTGCCCCCCCAGATGCTGGGGTTCCCCCCAGCCAAGGTCCCCTCAGCAGGGTCCCCTCACTTTCTCTCTCTTCTCTTGGCAGCGGATGGAGTTCACTGGGGGGGGGCTGATCCTGTGACCCAGTGCACCCACCAATAAAGGCGATGGCAGGCTGGTGATGGTATTTTTGGGGGGATTCTGATGGTCTGGGAGCTCAGCCCAAGGAGACACCAGGATGGGATGGGACGGGATGGGATGGGATGAAGGGAAAATCATTCACTGGTGATGTATGCTGGGGGCACTGGGGCCCAGACTAGGAGCACTGGGAGTGCACTTGAAGAGAACTGAAGGCCATACTGGGAATGTCCTGGGAGGTTTGAGGGCCACACTGGAAGCCTTAGGAGCTGTACTGGAGGCACTGGGAGCCTTGGGGCCTCTACTGGGAGGGCAGTGTAGCTGCACTTGGAGCCTTGGGGCCCCATACCAGGAGCCTCAGCACCTGTACTGGGAACACTGGGTGCCTCGGGGGCCACACTGGGAGTGCACTGACTCCAAACTGAAAGCCTTAAGGTGTATAATGGGAAAACTGGGAGTGCACTGGGAGGCTTGGGGCCCATACTGGGAACATTTGGGCTCATACTAGGATCTCTTAACTGCAGCTTGTGCTGCCATAGCACAGAACCATGGCATAGTTCAGGTTGGAAAAGGCCTTTGAGATCACCAATCCAACCAGCACTGCCAGGCCACCATCAAACCATGTCCCTCAGCACCACATCATGAGGCATCATACTGGGAGTGCTGGCATCCATACTGGGATATGACTCTGAGCTGTGACTAAGGGTTGGAGTTGTACGAGGAGTGCTGGGCCCACAGTGATGGTGCTGGGACTGTACTGGGATTGGCAAGCCAGGGCAGTGCATGTGTAGTACTGGCAAGTACTGGGCCATACTGGTCCACTCAAGGGGTGGGGTCCCTACCACCCACATCCACAGCCCAGTTTCCCCTGGGTTTGCCCCATTTTGTCCCATTTCTTCTGGGTGCTGCCCCACTGTTTTCCTATTTTTTCCCCCCATTTTTCCTGTTTCTGTCCGTTTTGGCCTGTTTCACTACCTCTTGTCCCAGCCCCCACAACTGGCTGGTTTTGCCCCATGTTGCCCCTTGGTTTTGCCTTTTTTTCCCTGGCCTTGGCACATTTTGTCTTGTTTGTGCCCCACTTCCTCCCTCATTTACCCCTTTCCCCCCATTTATGTATTCTTTCTTTTCCATTGTTGCCCTCCCTTTCTCTCAGTTTCTTCCATTTTTCCCTGGTTTTGCCCCATTTCTACTCTTTCTCCACATCCCCCACATTCCTTCCTGCTTTCCCACAGTTTCCCCCTTTGTTTTTTCCTGTTTCGTACTGGGTTTTGCCTGTTTCTGCACCACTTCCCCATTTTACCCTGGTTTTCCATTTCCCCAGATTTTCTCTTTGTTTTCTCCCCACTTTTTGCGCATTTGTGCGTCTTTTTACCTGTTTCAATTTTTTCCATTTTCCTTTGTTTTGTACCCCATTTTTGCCCATTTTCAATTATTTTTGCCTCTATTTTGTGCCTCATTCCCGTTTTCCCCCAGTTCTTCTTTTTCCCATTTACCCATTCCCTCCATTTTTCCCCATCTTCACCCCTTTTTTTCTCCATCTCCCCATCTTCCCAGTTCTCCTCTTTTCCCCATTTTCTCACATCTCCCTCTATTTCTCACTTTGTTTTTCCCCATTTTCTGCTATTTTGATACCACTTCTTCCCCCATTGCCTCATTTTCCCCTAGTTTCCCCTCTCTTTTGCCCTGTTCTCCCCCATTTTTTCCCTTTCCCCCCCCATTTCTCCTCCCATTCTGGCTGCCAGCAGCACCAGCCAGGCCTCCTCACCTCTGCTGCATGGATGTGTCCTGCATTCCCAGTATGGCCCAGAGCCTCTGCCTGCCTCTCAGCACAGGTGCAGAATCTTCCTCCCCAGTATGCACCAGTACCTTTCCAGTATGTCCCAGGATGGGACATACCTCCCAGTATGGTCTTGTACTCCCCAGGGTGGCCCAGCGCCCTGTTTCCATGCCTCCCAGTATAGATCACTGCCTTCCAGTGAGTCTCGGTGTAGCACAGCAGCTTTCCAGAATGGCCGAGGTCTCCCAGTGAGTCCCAGTATGATCCTGGGCCCCACAGTGAATCCCAGTATCACCAAGAGCTCCATCCCAGCATCTCCCACTGCTTCCCAGTATACCCTAATGTCTCCCAGTGCCCTGCCAGGCCACTCTGGCACTCACAGGATGGGGCCCAGCAAGGAGTGCCCCCTTCCTCCTCCTCTCCCTGGCTCTAGGGGCCTATGATGGATCAGGGCCTCCCTCAGATATCATCAGTCGGGTTACATATGATGTCACATCTCATTACATTACCCCTGCCTTTGCATGCCATGTGTTGTGTCCCACCTCCTTCCCAGGGATGCAGCCACCAAGCAGCCCCAGGTGCCTCAGCCCCCTCTCCCAGTGTGGTGTCACTGAGTGTATCATGTCGTGCCACGTGACGCCCCTGCTGTGATGTGTCATCATGTGTCACGACGTGTGTGTCGACTAGGGGTGAGCCCTGTCCCTCCCAGGTGTGATGTCAGGTTATGGTGTGTGATGACACATGATGATGTCACCATGATGTCACCGTGATGCCTGTGTAAGCCACATCTGAGCAGAGCATCTGGGAGCACTGCTCCCATCAGCGTAAGCTTGTAGGTGCACCCCGAGACATCTCTTGTGCTGCAGGAGGGGCCTCCAGCATGAGGTGCGCACCAGTGGGGCCTGGGTAGGCAACCCCTCCAGCAGGTGATGGGCCCCAGACCTGCCCCAGCCGGTCTCCTGGGGCCATGAACTCCTCTGACAGGAGTGAGAGCAGCAGAGCTCGCTGTCTCCTGCCTGTCCCCAGCAGCCTGTGCCCCTGCCGAGATGGCTGCCCCCACAGTCCCGGCTCCCCAGTTGCCCCGGCGCGGGAAGCGCGGCTGTTCCGAGACGTGTTTCCCCCCGGCTCCGGGTGGCTCCGCCCCCGCCAGCCGAGAGGCCACGCCCCCTGGAGTTATCGTCTCTGCCCGGTTGTCTCGGCAAGGAAGCGCCGCTCCCGCCGCGAGCCCCTCCCTGACCCCGCCGGTCCCTCCAACTCCCTGGGCACACGGGGGCCGAGGCCCGGCTCGCCCCGTAGGCCCTGGCAGCCCCTCCCCCAGAGCTGTCACCCCACCGCTCGCCCCAGAGGGCCCGCTCCCCGGGACCACGTCCCCTTTGCCCCGCCCCTTCCGGCCGCGGCCGCCCCCGTTTCCGCAGCCCTGGGCGCAGCCGGGGCTCCGCAGGTCCCGAAGTCCGGGGGCCCTAACGCACCGGGAAGGTCTCGGCTGCCCTCCGGGCAGCGGCGGTGGCAGAGGCGGCGCTGAGGAAGGTGCAGAGCCCCCACGGCCCCTCGGGACCCAGCACGTCTGGCAGCAGCCCTGGGGTGCAGGGGGTCCCGTCCTGCCCAGGTATTGGGGTTCCCGTGCACTCACCACGGCCGAGGCCGTTGGTGGTGCTCGAGCACAGGAACACTCTGGCCAGCACAGGCTGGAGGTTGGGTAATGTGACCCCCTGCCCTGTGACCCCCAGCCCCTGGCTCCCCTCTCCCTTGTGCCACCAAGCAGGACCCCGGGTTTACCCCGGGCCCAACCCCTGCCACCTCCCCAGGGACATTAGGCTGGTTCAATACGAGTAACACTAAATAAAGTCCTAATGGAGCCAGTTTTGGCAGTTGACACAGTGCACATTTCTGTGATGTTTTACATGTGGCAGAGAAGTGTGACGAGGTTGGTGTGTGTTTACCTGCTCTGCTGGACATCTGTTTGCAGCAATCCCTGGTGATACCTCATTTCTAAAACGAGTTACAGCTCTGCAAGTGATGGAGGCCCTGCCATTGCCACCTTTTTACTTGCTCAATTCATTTTGCTGGCTTTTTTTTTCTGTCCTGTTCTTATTCTATATTGGCCTGTCGTCTCTTCCAAATATTCCCACGTGCATTTGTGCAGAGCTATCCATCCATTCTTTTCACCTCTTGCACCTTTTTTCTTACAAAAGTATCTACCTTCTGTGCATCCTTGCAGTGATACGTGGGCTCTTCTCCCATTCCTGCACCCACCTGATTTATGTGAAGTATGAGCCATTTCTGTCCTCTGCTTCTCTCCACTATTTTCAATCTCTCTCTCAGTCTTGGGGATTAAAATGAATATTTGGTTTGCTTGCAACTAGACATCTAGAGCTTGGCTAGACTGGGGCTTGTCCCCAGTTTGTTTTTTGCTTGGTGTAAGTAGCCAAGATACTGGAACTTTAGGCCATACTGAACTACTGTTGAACTCAAACTGTCACTTGGAAAAGTAATAATGATAGATTAATACAGTGAAAAAGCACTTCAGCAAGCCCCTGTGATAGTAAGACAAAACCACATGACAGGTGGAGGGCCAACTGAAATCAGAATTCCAGGAACTGTAATTCAATAAATGGAGAAAGGAAACATTCTACTTGGAAAATGAGTTTTAGGTGCAGATGGAAAAAAAATACTGTCAAACAGGCATACAGTAGAGACAAGAGACCTATTACATCATAAGAAGCTGTACCTTAATCAGATGGGTTGATAACAGCCCCAGTGCGTGTGAGGCCTTAAATGACACAGGCAAAATACAGGCATGGTTCCCCTCCAGAGGCACTAGCTGAAGCTGCAATAAACTGACTCTGTGACAGAACTGAGGGTCCAAACTCTTTTTTCATAGTTGGGAGGCTAGTACTGTAACCATAAACACCTAGACTCCCCTCTGAGGATGAATTTAGGAAGCAAGAGGGTCTACTCTGAACCTCACAGCTCAGTGGTATGGTCTTCCTGAGCTCTTTAACAACTGGTGACCCCATCAGTCAGCGTATAGTAAGCACCTTAAGTAGCTTTTGGTCTAACGTAAATCCAGACTGCAGCTCAAGAGCCCCAGTCTGTGTCCTCATTCTTCCTGGACAACTTTACCTTTCATACCCAAGGCGTTTTCTTTAGACTATATGGGGAAGAAGAAGAACTGTTTCCCACAACTGTTATTGGGACTCACTACAGAGGAATTATCTCCACTTTTTTTGCTTTTCAAAGGTGAGGCTGACTTAATGTCATCTTGGCGCCTCATAGCTGAAGCAAAACAAGCTTTAGACCATATGGCTGACAAAATTGCATCTTCTCATGAGCGTAGGTTGCAATCTGCTTTGCCCATCTCTCTGTGATTTATAGTTCTTTCCAACTGTATGGACTGATCGGACAATGGGGAGAGATAGACATGGAACTCTTTGTCCTGGAATGGGTGTTTCTGTCACATGCTTTTACCAAAACAGTGACTACTGCATTGGACATGGTCATGAGAGTGATTTCCCAAAGCAGGTTGAGAATTCAGCAACTGTCAGGAAAGGCTTCTGATTGTATTTATTTCCCATTCACTAAGGAGGTCTTTTACACATTGTTACATGTATCACTGTCATTGCAAGCTGCCCTTGATGGTTACTTAAAGATTGCTAAATTTTCTCTCCCATGGCACAAGTTGCTTCATTCTTTGTCAGATCTGCCTTTGCAGCCTCTTATGTTGGCATCTGTGATACCACTGGAAGTTGCCTGTGCAGTGTTTGTTGGTGGCTCAGGGTGATCACACAAGGCTGTGGTGGTTTGGCGATCAGAAACAGGTAAGGACTGGCAATTATCAATAATTAGAGTGGAAGGTTCCACTTAAGTGGTAGAACTGTCTGCCGTACTCCATGCCTTTTCCCTTTTTTCCTCAGAGCCTTTGAATAGTGTTGCAGATTCTTGATGTATGGTGGGTATTGTACAAAGGATAGCTGACTCTTTCCTTAAGGAGGTTCACAATCACCAGGTGTTTGAGTTATTTGTAGAGTTAGCAAAGACCCTAAAGAGTCACAAACATCCTAATTTTATCATGTATATTTGGTCTCATATTGCTCTGCCTAGACAGACAGCAGCAGGTAAATTGTGTTGCAGACAGTCTCACTGTGGCGGTTTCAACCTCTCAAGCCTTTGAGCGAGCACATCTGCCTCGTTATTTCTTTCATCAGAATGCTAGTTCCCTTCGCAAAAAGTTTGGCCTTGCTATGGAACAGGCTAAGGACACTGTACGTGCCAATTGTCAACAGCTAACTCCAGTGTCTCTTACTGAAGGTGTGAACCCCAGGGGATAACATGCCAATGAGCTGTGGCAAACTGGTGTCATGCATTTACCCACTTTTGGTCTTCAGAAGTATGTTCATGTTACAGTAACACCTTTTCTGGGTTTGTGGCTGCTACTGCAGCCGCCAGAGAAAAATCTCGTGGTTTCCAAAAGCATTGGCTTCATTGTTTTGCAGCTCTAGGGGTGCCTCATAAAACCAAGATGGATAATGGTCCTGCCTGTGTCTCTCGACCCATGCGATATTTTTTACAGCAATGGGAGGTGTCCCATGTAACAGGCATCTCCCTCTCCCCAACAGGCCGGGCTATTATTGAACGTACCCACAGCACCTTGAAAGCTATGTTGTTAAAACCAAAAAGAGGGAATCCCCTTTCACCACAGGAGCGTTTAGATAAAGCCACATATGTACTTAATTTTTTTAATAGTTCTGGCACACGTCTGCTGACATCTGTGGCCGAGCATCAATTTGGGCATGCTCCAAATTTTGCTGCTAGGCCCAAAGTCTGGTATTGTGAACCAGGGAATCCTGAATGGAATGGTCCAGTAGATTTAATAACTTGGGGGAGAGGGTATGCATTTGTTCTTCTTCCCTCAGGACCTCATTGGTTGCCAGCAAAGAAAATGAAACCCTACCATGAGCAACAAATTCCAGAACCCAATCCCCAAGATTAATCTCCTGCAGATCAGGATGAGACATCCTTACCAGAGACCTAAGCCACGCGAAGGAGCAAACAATGTAACATGGGGGATCATCCATATTTGTTTTTATTAGCTGAAGACTGGACTGTAGTGAATTATAACAGCTCCTTTTTGTATGAATGTGTGAAACTCCATATATCTTAGCTATTTTTGCCTATGACAATATGTCTTCACTGAATATCGCTCTTACCACAGTCAAGGGCAAGACAGTTGGCCTCTGCGTTTGCCACCAAGAACCTTAAACTCTGCTGTTGGCTGCAACCCAACAGGCGTTGAGTGGTGGAGACACATGGCAGACCAGACCTTGATGTGAGGGATGGCCAATATGAGACCAGCTAAGGGCCTGAGCTTTTTGTGAACAGTGCTGTGAATGTTGAAAAAATTCCAGAACCCTGTTTATCTTGTGCTCAGTGAGTGACTGGCTACATCCTGAGAACCCAAGGACTGTGTATGTGCCAAGGAGCAGGTGTGAGTGCTGTTTACACTCTCTGTACCCCAGTTGCTTATTCTGTTTCCACTGTAAAAGTATATAAGCGAGCATTTTCTCATACTATACAATTCCATTGCTTCTTACCCTGGAGTCCATGTCTTAACCACCAGTCTGTGAGCATTATGTGACCAAACAAAACTCCCAATGCCACTGGGTGTACGTGTCTTGCAAGGTGAGGGCAGTGCCCACTCCTGTCATCATTTGGAGGCGAGTATGATGGTGATCTCACACAGGAGGGCCACTTTCAGTACCTAGAGCAGCCATTGGCAGGGACGCTTCCCACTAGATCACATTTCTGTGCACTGTGCTGCCTGTCCACAGCCAGCTCTTCTCCAGCTGAGTGCTTGTCTTTCCTCACTAAATGCAGAGACAATCTTCCCCAGAGTCATGCTTATTCTGACTGAACTCACCTACCTGCAGCCACTGGAACACAGTTCTGGCAAATAGCATTTTTTTCCATTTCCTCACTGATCTTCATCTCCAGACTCAAGAGTTAATTTGGAAGGCTTCTTGATCAAAGGAGTCACTGAAATCAGCTCTACAGCTGGGGAGTTAGGCTGCTGTCAGTGCCTCAGTGTGAAGCTGCCCATGCAAACCAAGGGAAGGAAATCACAGCACATTGGTCAGTTCTGTCTCATGGAGATGACAGAACTCTGCTTAATTTTCATAGAGTAGGTTAACTCAGGCTGGAAGAGATCACCAGTAGTCTATAGTCCACCCTTCTGCACAAAGCAGGGGCAGCCAGGGGCCAGACCAGGTTATTCAAGGTTTTATCCAGCCTGGTCTTGAAAACCTACAAGGATGGGTACTAACTGGTCTCACTGGACAACCTCTTCCACTGCTTGACTGTCCCGATGTGGAAAAAGTGTCTCCTCACATCCAGTCAAAAGTATCTCTTCTCTGTTTATGGTTGCTGTCTCTCGTCCTCCGGTCACGCACCACTGCGAGGAGCCTGATTTTGTCTTGATAACTCCTTGTTGTGACTCCAAGGCTGCTAACAGGTGCTCCAGATAAGGCTGGCAAGGCCAGGAGGCTGATGCAGGACAGGAGCAGCACTTCCCAGCTGGAGACACCCCAGACCACGCAGACACGCACTGCAGAATTCCAGCTGCTCTGCACTGCAGGAGCTGCTGGTGTCACACAGCACTTCTATGTGCTACTCTTGCCTCTCCTGGGAGCTGAGAAGCAATCCCAGCTGCCTGACTCCGCTGGGTGTCCCTCAGGATCCTGCAAACCAATAGTACAAAGAGGTTTCTAGTTCCCCCATGCATGCCTTTCTCCCTGCAGTTTCAGTAAGGCTCACACTCCTTCCCTGTGAGCTATAACTCTACTGAGCACCGTGGTGTGGTGCTGAGCAAGTTACAGAGCTGGGCACAACAAAGTGAAAAAAGGCCTTTGGGAAATGGAAGACAAATCTGACAGTGGGAAGAGCCCCCATTAGGAAAACAAATGTCCCACAATATGAGGAGCAGGAAAACCAAACATGAGATAAGCCTGGCAATAATTTGTGAATAGAAGCCTAATTAGGGCTGGCAAACTCTACAGAGTTTACATACTTTAGGTCCAGATTTGTGATGATGGCAATGTTATTTTAAAAAATGCCAAGACATTGAAAGAGATGCTCTGAAGAGCAAGAATGCATGGAATGTCATGTTGTTATGGTTACATGCTGGCCTTGGGAACATCTTAGTGTTCAGTCTTGCGTCCTTTACCCATGGTAACCTGTGATCTGCTTGCATCAAGGCACCTGCAGCCAAATAGCTGAAGACTCCACAGTTTTGAGGCTGCCCTAGAGCATCCCCAGCACCAGGACTTGAAGCACAGGCAGATGCTAGAGATCCCAAGACAGAGCAGAAAGAAAATTCCATTACTAAGAGCCTAAAATATGAGGGGAAAAAAGTGTCTTCCTCCTACTCCTAGGAGTCCTCAAGTGACCTGAGGATAACCTGCCCCCTGAGCCTCAGAACAGGACACTCCTCGCCTTCCTGCCCTGACCCTGTTGCTGACACAGGGACTCTGCTTCTGCAAGAAGAGCAGCTGTTTCTCCAGGGCTTGAGACCACGCAGCACATCATGTACTTCAGCAAGATGGATGTGGCCACGGGACTGACTACAGCCCGACACCCCCCTCTCACTCCTGCTGCATCTCTCTCTGTCCTCCTTGGAGAAATAGGCAGCTGCTTGGCTTATCATGGAACGCTTTGGGTTGGAAGGGACCTTGAAGATCATCTAGTTCGACCACCCTGCCATGGGCAGGGACACCACCCACCAGACCAGGTTGCTCCAAGCTCCATCCAACCTGATGTTATCAGATACAGCAGAAAAAGAGCCACACGAAAAACAATTTATTTTCTCCTATTTTAATAAATGGATGGCTTCAACTCTCCACATGCCTGAAAGCAACTTCCTAAGAGCCCAGAACAGCTCCCAGCAGCCAGCTCAACCCCACTCGAGCTAGCAGCCTTCTCCAAGACTAAGAGGCAAGTGGAGCTGCTGGCAGGTCACCTGTATTAGGCCTTGAAACATGCTGGAAAGTGGACAAAAAAGGTACAGGATTTCAAGGAGGAAATTGGCTTGCTGGAAACCTTCACCCCCCTTTAATTCCTGAGGACTCTCCTGCTCTGCCTCTGACCCTGCACAGCAGCAGTGTCCCATTCCTCACAGCTGAGCAGAAGATGGGATGGCTGAAGATCATGGCTGGCACAGGCAGAGACTCTTTAACCTGTCTCACTGCTCCCACCATCACGAAGTTACCCGTATTTCTCAACTGGGTAATAAAATCCCAACAACATATTCAGCTGTGCTTGTTGCATTTTGCAACCATACCCGAGTAAATGAGCACAGGAATATCCTTGAACCCATTTCTCTATAAAACACAGGAACTGAATAGGACTGGGTTATTTTGACTGCTGTGGGCATCTGAGGCCTCAGGGCTGCTTGTCAGCACTGGTAAGAACTCTCCTAACTACTTGGTTATGCTTCCAAATTGCTACCCACTTTCCAAGCCTGCCATTCAGGAACTGCACTTCCAACCTCTGCCCGTCTTGGGAATGGGCTATCAGGGCAGGTGGGTCCTTTGTACAATGATGAGGCTGGAAGCCAAGAGCCAACATACACTCCTTACAGTGCAGTTTGTCCCTACTCATCCCAGATCTGTCCCTCATCCAGCTTCCAACAGAATCACAGCTCAGCTGCTACACATTTAGCAACCTGACAAACACATGCTGCCTGCTGTCTTCTTTGCTCTCTTTACTCTTCCTCAATACAAGGTAATTTTCAAGGAGGAGTGAGTGAGCCTATGGAGTGACCCTTAGACAAGAGACAGGGAAACAGCACCAAGGATGTGCAATTTAGGTGATAATTATTAAAAATAAATCACTACAAGATTCAAGTGACACAACTGCTATTCCATTTATTTCAAAACAAACTGCTTGTGGATTCATTAAAGACTTAATTTTTCAGACAGGCTCAGCAGGGTTGACAGCCATAGCACGTGGCAGTTCAGAGGTAGCTGCATAACAGAGCAACTCGCCAGCGCTTCACACTTTATACAAAATGGAGATGGGCTTTTTTTAAAAACAGCACAAGAAATGTTCCATCACTAGTCATGGCTAGAGAATATTCTGTGACCATATTTCACCTGCAGGGACAAGAGAGATCTTCCCTGTACTCCCAACTAGGCCACCATCCTCAGGTCAGATATAATTAAGTGAAACGTTTTATAACCCTTTAGAAGTGGTTGTCTGCCTCTGGCACACTGTAATTAACACACGGTGGAAGCAGCTACAGTCCATTTAATGTTTTCATGTACTGAATCTTCTTAAGTGTTCATATACTGTCCAGCTTCTTCAGGATGAAAGGAGCTGAAAGGAGAAAATGAAGTAGCATGACCTTAACCCAGTTAAAGGCAGTAAGAATTCTGCAGTGAGTCTGGGATGGAATTGCAGCAAATTTACATAGCATATAAAATATTCCGACTGTGGGTGAGATACCACCGTCTGCCTCCCACGTTCTCCCTTTTCTTCCTGCATCATTGCTTTAACAAGCGAGACAGTGTGATTCAAGGAGCGAATCCCCCATGGCTGCTGGTGCTACAGGCCGGAGCCTCGGTGTGCAGGGGGAAGAGTAACCCGAACTGACGCCGTTCACTAACAGAAAGGAGCAGCGATGCGAGCCCCTGATGCAGCACACTTTGGCACTGCCTCTCAGAGACACATGACTCTGGTCTGTGGTGCTCTGGACAATCCCAGCACTGCTGCGCGCCCAAGCCCAGCGGTTCAAGCGCCTCAAACCCCCCAGCCCGCGGAGCCCCTCCCGCTCTCCCGGGGACATGCCGAGCCACCGTGACACGAGGCCCCGCACCGGGCAGCGGAAGCTCTCCCCGACTGCCTCGGCGGACACAGCGCCCGCCAGGAGGCCGCCCAAGCACAGACTGAGGCGAACAAGAGGCCAGGCTGGGCTGGGGCGACCCGCACGCCCCGGGGTCGCAGGCCCCGCCACGCGGCCGTGCCCAGCGGCCTGCGCCGCCCCGAGCACTTACTGATCCGCAGCAGCGCCACGTAGATGAGGAAGTTGCGGACAGAGGCGAGGACATCGCGGCGCATCTTCCGCCTCAGCTCCTCGGGGTCCATCTTGGGCCCCAGCCCCTCGATGCGGAACATCCCGCCCGCCGCGCGCGCCCCGCACCCGCGCTGCGGCTCGTGACAAGGCCCTGGCACAGCGCCCCACGTGACCAGGGCGGGCTGTGGCGAGGGCGCGTGCGCAGGGCGAGCGGCGCGGCGGGGGGGCCTGGGGGGGACGGGGCGCGGGGCCGGTGCGGAGGGGGGGGCGAGGGGGGGCGCGCGTGCGGGCTCCGTCGGCCCGTCAGGCGCCGCGAAAGGCGCTGCAGGGGCACCCGCCACGTCCTCCGGCCGGGGCTGTGGAGGGGCCTGATACGCCGGCGGGACGGGACGGGGCGGCCTCCCAGAAACCCGGGCAGTGCCCCAGCTGCAACCTTCCCCTGAGCGTCTTTCTCGGCCAGCTCTCTCACCCGCTGGAAGCAGGGCCAGCCTGCCCCCAGCCTGCACGGAGCTGTGTTGAGGCTCTGGGTTCGCAGCCCGCCTCTTCCGAGGGGTGGTGGCCGTGGCCGCACCTGCTTGTGCCAGGCCGAGAGCGTGGGGACGGGGTCTGGCCGGGAACGGGAAGCTCCGGGGGTCCCAGCGGGCAGTTTCTCTGGTGCTGCCATTTACTCCGGCAGGGCTGCAGGCAGCAGTGCAGGGCTGCTCCTGGGGAAGAGGGCAGAGATGGGCCTGTGACGGGCTGTGCTACCTGTCATGACCCAGGTAGGGTAACCCAGGGAGATTCAGGTTGGACCCCCTTGCTTTCTAAACTCCTCAGAGAGGAGCCCAGGTGTGGCTGGATACAACCTTTGTCTCAGACTTGGCCCTTGCAGGGGGAGTGATTAAAATGTCACCGCCTGAGGAAATGCTCAACTGTCCAATATCCCTTGATCTGATTAAGGTGAAATGACACTCAAGGTCTGTATTTGAATTAGGTTTAATTAAAACTATAGAAAGAATACAGATACTTCAGTTATTATCTTAGGCTGCACAGTCATAAAGGCTGACATTTAGATCACAAGAGCACAATACATAGATGTTTAAGCTGCACAACCTGAGATAAAATCGTGGTTATCCCTTGTGCTACTTCATGATTTTAGGAAAGGAGAGAGAGTAGGAGAAGAAAAGTTTAGAGAGATAACAGAAAATCACCAGTCCTGGATCCAGCACTGTAGCCCACTGCGTGATAGGCCGAGTTTCCTTGATTCAAAAGCCTGAGCAAGCATGATTGAATCATAAGCCTGAGCAGCTGGAGTGGACCTGCCTCCTCCACCGCTTGTCCTTATCTCAATCACTGTACATGCAGCCTCAGGCCATATGCAGCAATCAGCATTGTCTCCCATCTTCTCAGGCAGGCCTTTTGGGATGTAAATGAAACTTTCTTTAGGGGTTACAATGGGGCTTGGGGTTGGTCCCTCACATTGTTGTCAGCTATCACCACCTGAGTTGCCATCTCTTCCAGGGCTGCAAGGCACTCCAACCCGGGAGAGAGACATCAGCAAAGCAGCCTAGAAGCTGCCCGGTCCAGTTGTCCTGTGGGTGTGAACTCGCAGAGCCTTTGTGCCAGCAGCACCCTGGTTTGAGTGAAACAGGAGCTTTGGGCAAGCGTTGCTGTCATGCAAGAGAGTCACACAGAGGACCTCTCTGCCCAGTGCCCTCCCTTAGAAGACAGCAGGGAGCAGACACAAAACATCCCTGCCTAGCAAGGCACAGAGAAGCTGCCCTGCCTGTCAACTGTGCTGCAAGAAATGGTGCTTGGGACATCTTTTACTAAGGAGGGTCCCAAGGATCTGGAGTTAGGTTTGAGCAGTGGGTACCAGGTGCTTGTGTTGGGGATGGAGTACATCATACAGCTCTGCCAAGGTGAGTCGGACACCAAAGAAGCAGAGCCTGCTTTTGCCAATTAATCCTCACTTCATCCTGACACTTCAAAGCATGTCACAGCATGACAGCTTCAAACTCAGCAGCTCTGGCTGTGTCACTTCCCCTGCTGCAAATCCTGCGGGCCTCCCAGTCTGTATGCTGGTTCTGTGTCAGGTGTGCATGAGAACACAGCCCTGAGGAGCAAACTAGCCTTGATGTGCTTGGTCACTGGGGAGAGGGGCTTACAGCTGCTCCAGGCAGAAGTAGAGGTGGCTTTGCTGGCCCCTCTGGACTCTCCAGAGTGCCTTTTTTTTGAGTAATCTATTTATGGTGGGACTTGATAGGTATCTGTTTTTCTGTCGCTGTAATAAAACATTCATGTGACTATGAGCCCCTGTGCATCTGGCTCTGCTGCCTCTCCTGAATCACACACCTTTGTGTTGGGCATCACTGCTGATCTGCAGTCACAGCTGGTGACTGCAACCCCATGCAACCCCATGTTGCAACGCCTATCACAAAGGCAACCCCCGTTCTCAAGTAAGTCCAGGGAGACTGTCAGAAGCCAGTAATATTTAACAGGTGCAAAGAGCCTGACGGAACCAGGAATCTTGGCTTTGGAGAGGCCACTTGACAACCACAAAGACCCCTCTCTGGGAGTTGGAAATCACAAGGAGCTGAGCTAGGATGAGTTTCAATCAGAACAATGGGTGGCCATAGCTGCTGACTGGAATTGTGCCTTTTTTGGGGGTAGGAGGTGTTTCAGGCTCCAGAGCAGGCTGACACAGGGAGCTGTGCGCAGCCCCAGCCCTCACTTGAACTCTGTCTGCACTGCAAGGGTCCAGGCAGCCAAACTCTGTCTTTCCTGCCTGTGGCAGGCAGCTGGCAGAGCTTTCAGAAGCACTGCTGGAATGCCAGGAACACTGTCAGAGAAGGACTCAGGCACTAGTGGTGCCTGGAGAGAAGCAAGCAAGCAGGCAAGGTCTTGTGGCTCTACCTACCACCCATCACAACAGGTCTGGGCTCTGCAGCCCACCCTGCTCTGCCTGTGCTCCTTGGGATCAGGCAAAGCACATTAGGCAGATAATAAATTAAAATATATATATATTTCTCTCAGCTAAGGTGCCTGTGACCTGAGACAAAGCCAATTACACCAGAGCTGTTTTCATTGTGCCAGCAATTAATGGGGATAATTGCATCTCTCTCTGCTCTGTGGGAGCTTTCCTGCCTTTCTGTGCTACCTCAAGGGCCTTCCCTGGCTTGGCAAAGGATAGACAAGGAGGATTTTTCCCAAACCATGCCACTCCCTGTATGTTTGCAGGACATTTGGACCTAATCCTCAGTGCAAAAGAAGGGACAATTTCTGGTCACAGAATTAGGAAGACTCCTGAAAGCATTATAGCAATGCCCAGGAGGAAAAGACAACAGAGCTGCCTAGATCTGCAGGTGACACAAACCAGCTTTGTTTTGCTGGCTCCCAGGAAATCTCACTGATTTATTTGTTCCATTCTAAAAAGTGGGTTTCTCTGGTCTTGGCTAGCAGAAACAGATTGACATGTCCCAAGCCCATCTTGGTAAAGCATCAAGGAGTCTCATCCTGGATTTCAAGACTGTTGGTCCTCTTGGCCTTGGTGTGAAAAGCAGAAGTGATACTGTTTTCCCAGCCATTGCTCTGCAGAAGGTACAGGAACCTGGGTACGTTTGGGCAAAGCTGAATCACACATGAGACAATATTGAAAGGAGACTGAAGCAAAGAGAAGACAAAAAATGCTGTTAAGGAATAATGCGAGTGAGGACTCCACCAGGACACTGACTGGAAAGTTGTTGCCACAAGTTTTTTCACTTGGAGCCACCCCATTCTCCTTGCCCTTATGTGAGATGAGGAGGATAAGAAACATTTCCTTTGAGAGACATCCACGTTGGATAGGCAGGATAATTCAAGTGTGGAGTGACTGGCAAGGAACAGAAGATATTTGCTTTGGTTTTTCACAGCAGCACAAACAACTTCCTGAGCTGTCCTTGCAGCAATTTTCCAGAATTCTCTCCAAACTATGCAGTTTTGACAGCTTATGCCAAGCCCTTACTTTTACTCAGTCCTGTAATTACATGAGAGTTTTGCCTTTCATTTCCTGGGGCTACAGGCAGATTACTAGCAACAGACTGGGCACTGGCTTGAGGTTAAAGTCTCTGAACAGAACCTGGGTGACTGCACCACAGGGTGTGTGGAATGGCTGCACAGGGCAGGTTGCTATGTGAAAACCTGAAAATAAGTTGGTGAAAGTGGCAGATAATGGCACAGATGGGTCTCCCAAATGGTTATGGAGCAGTGATGTGAGGAAAAGCCAAACTTCACAGATAATTGGAGAGAAGCACTGGGGTCCCTCTGGGCCAAGGGAGCAGCTCCACAGTAATTGTGTCAGTAGCAGCACATAATGTTAGGATAACCTAGGTAACAGTGTCAGAAACACTAAACTGGACACGGATGTTAAAAAAAAAAAGAAAGCCTCCTAAGTACCAATGGGGAAAATATAATTAAAAGTCACTTGCTCCTTTGGGAGGAAACTGGGACAGACAAAGGAAGTACAAGGATTGCTGAAAGCAGGGTCAAGACACAGAAGTAGGGAGACCGAGATGCATGGAGGAAGCCATGTGGCCCTATGTGTCATCATGGTTGCTAGAGCAGAATCTTAAACTGACCCTGTTGTTTTGGCCATAGTTTGCATCTCAAACCTACTGTGCTGGTCAAGAGGATGAGGGAGAAGACACCTTGCTGCCCCTGACAGGCTTGAGAACACCCAGATGATAGGGTTGAACTTCTCAGTATTACCATGAAGATGCATCTTCTAGGTGTGATGGCTTTGGCAGCTACCTGACACTTCCTAACATTGTTTAAATACAGGCTTAACTTTTGCTAGCCTTGCTGAGAAAAGATGGACAAGGTGACACAGAGCATGAGTTTGCACTGCTTGAGGTACCAGCCTAGTAAGGAAACCAGTTCACTCCACAGTTAGGGTCAACATCAGCCAAGGTGCATTTCATGTTCTGAGGACAGGCACGGTCTGGCTGCCACTTTACCAAGGGCAAAACCCCCAAAAAGCAGACCCAGGTCCAGGCACACATGACAGAGAAACCAACATTCCCTCATGCCTCTGATTTGCACAACTTGTTTGTGCCAGGGGGGAATTTTGGGTCTGGATTCTTGCCATTAGTGCAGCCGGGTGGGTGGGACCTGTCAGGAAACCAGGATCTAGATGCAAACAAACTCTACAGGCCAAGGAACTGAGCCTCTAGGTGAAAATGTAAGGCCTCATGCTGGGTGGGAACACAGAGGCGAGGGGCTGACGGGGCAGGGCTGCCTGGGGACCTGAGCTAGGACACGCTAATGGAAACTTGGACTTCTTGCCCCACGGGTTCGCCCCTCCCATGAGGTGCTGGCACTGGTGCTGAGGTGAGACACAGATAGTGCAGAGGGCAGTCAAGAAATGGTGCTCAGAAATTAAACCTGCTTTGATTGCCCTTTTGGAGACCTCAGGCAGGTTGTGGAGTAAAAAAACTCACTGAGATGTCTTGTGAATTGACCCTCCATACACTGTTCTAGGGTGTCTCTCCAGGGCTGCTCCCATATTCTGGAGACAGCTCATCAGCCAGCTGAACGGGCAGCCTGCCTTTCCCATAGCAAGGCATCATTAGCCTGCCCTGGCCCCTTGGGCACATAGCAGTAAGATTCAGGGAAGTGCCATAAACATCCACTTCTGGAGCTGGGTCAGGATACTCCTCACTGATGCATATCAAAAGCATTTTGGAGGCCCAGGGGAAGCCTTGCAGAAGCACTAGGGGAAGTCAAAGTAGATAGTGCTGGAGCCTTGGTCCTCCTTGCCATGTTGGCCCTTTCACCCCATCAAAAGAATCAATATTGATACCTACACTAATGGCTGCATTTGCTTTTGTGCAAACAAAGACTTTCTCTTTGGCCCATAAATTTCAGCTGTCATTCTGTCATCATCTCTATGGGCTCCACACAGCTGGTCAGGCTGTGCAAAGATACGTTTTCTGGGCTTCATCAAACCAGCCCAAAAAGCAAATTAATGTGACTGCCAGTTCAGCTGAAGAGACAGTTCCCAACCCCCTTCTGATGGCTCCCAGCTTCTCAGGCCTGGTGGAGAGGGTGGCACCACCTCTGCTAGTGCACGGGTGCACAAACAGTGTACTGGCCCTTGTGTTGAAGGCTGCTGCTCAGTGCATTGGCTGCTCTGCATCAGCAGCATCCTGACTCACAGCCAGATGTAGGCTGAACCCAGCACTGGTGCATCTGCTGCAGACAGTGCTGCACAGGCACATGAGAAGATGAGGGTATCTAACCCAGGCTTAACCAAGGCAAAGAGTGCCTGAGTTAGGCTGGCTGAAGTTAGGAATCTGATGGAAGACACATCTCCATAAAGGAGGATGCTGCATCAGACCCTCCAAATGAGGACTGCTTTGCCATTTCAGCCCACAGGCTGTTTTCTTTTGTGAGAGTCACTAGTGAACAGCTTTCCTGTTTATTTCCTCTGTTTTCCAGCTGGGATTGGCAGCCTGTGGTGAAGGCCAGGAAAGAAGGCAAAGGCTGTTATGTAGGATTCTGCCAGCTTCCAGCAGGTTTGTCTACTCAAATGACTCACAGCTAAATGGTCTGGGGCAGCTGTACAGCCAGATCAGTGTCCATTGCTCACTTAGTAGTCATACTGTCCAGGGCTGTAGTAACAGCCACACAGAGGTGGCACAGTCTCCTGTCCATTCATCCCCTCTCCTCAGCTCTGAGGCAGACAGCATCATCCCCATCTCACTGCAGAGAAAAAGTCTGCAGGACAGGCACCTGACTATACAGGCTAGAGCTCTGCCTACCACTTCACCAGGTCTGAAGACTTTTTCTTCCAACAAATGCAATCCAGAAGCTCTGGCATGCAGTGCAGCTCATGACGACTTAGGGCCAGGAAAGTCGTCAGTGCTAATCACACCTTTCCAGCAGGGCTGTTACTGTACAAGTGGGAAGATGCTTTGGCACTGAGAACTTCAGGGAACCACAGGCTGCATCCTACTGGATGGGGCCCTGGGGCAGGAGGACAGCCCTGTTCCTGATGTGTAGCAGGAGGGGAAGGAGCAGCAGGACAGTGCTGCTCAGACTACTGATCTGGCCTCTGCTTTGGGACCCCAGTATGCTCATCACATGTCTGGACACCTGGGGTTCAGCACCTCAGGGGTCACACTGTGGCACAGAAAATCACAGATTCGTTTCTGAGAGAGGATCTCCTTTACCATCAGAGGTCACTGTCCCACCATGGATCCAGAGGGCCAGCAGCCTGCTAGTCCTGTGCCAGCATCTCAGCTCAGTGCCTGACAACAGGGCTTTAGTCCCCACCTCTTTCCTCACTGCTTGCACTGGCAGACAGGTTAGTGCTCAGGCAGCAGAGCTGAGTTTGCTCCTCGACAAGGGCTTCTTCTGCTTCTCCTGTCACCTCCATATGCAAAACTTAGGCCACCTCTGGCTCTCCCTTGAAAGCCTGGAGCTGTACCCATGATGGCCACTCCACCAGGAGGCCAGCACAGTGGCCTCCAACTGCAGCAGGGAGAGGCCAGTGGTGATGCTGCAGTTTCTCCTGTCTGCTCCTGCCAGACTTTTGAAAGTGGCTCACACGTGAAGAAATCGTCTCTGCCTGCTCCTTGTCAGGAGAGGCCAGATCTGGCAGCCCAAGAGAGGTGAGGCTGCTGCATCCAAGCCCAGCCAGAAACAAGGTTGGGCAGGTATGACCAGAAAGCACATGCACACCCTTTATACACACACCTGGCCACACATGGCAATGCAGACAGACACCCTGCACACTCACTCAAATGCAGAGAGCACAAGCAGCCTCAACCTATTCTTCTTTTTGACCTGATACCAGCAGGAGAACACATGCACTCTGCAGAATCCCCAAGTCAGGAGAGCTGCTGGTGGAGCTGAATAAGGCAGCAGGACAGATCTGCTGAGCTGGCACAGGGATTGGCCAGACAGGCATCCTGACCAGATGCTGTGTCCTGCTGCCAGCCTTTCTTATCCCCTTGTCCCTCTGTTTGCCCACATTTGTTCTCCCCTAATCCTGTTGATGCCTGCATTTCCCCACATCTGGTTCCTCCCCAGAGCATAGTCAGAATCACAGAATCACAGAATATTAGGGGTTGGAAAGGGCCTCCAAAGATCATCGAGTCCAATCCCCCTGCCAGAGCAGGACCAAAACCAACCAACCAAACAAACAAACAACAAAAAAACACACACACAAAAACATTAACCAAAACCAAAAACAAACTAGAGGAGACCACTCAGAAAGGCATCCAGACAGGTCTTGAAAGTCTCTAGAGAAGGAGACTCTCTTTAGGCTCCTCTTTGCCCAGCTCTCAAGCCTGTCCAGGTCTCCCTGAATGGCTGCACAGCCTTCAGGTGAAACAGCCAATCCTCCCAGCTTCATATCATCAGCAAACTTGCTGAGGACACACTCTGTCCCCTCATCCATGTGGTTGATGAAGATCTTGAACTGGACTGCACCCAGCACTGGTACCTGGGGGACTCCACTAGTTACAGGTCTCCAGCTGGACTCTGCACCATTGACCACCACTCTTTGGGCTCTGATGTGTAGCCAGTTCTTAATCCATCTAATTGTCAGTTCTTTTATCCCACATATTATGAGCTTGCTCACAAGGATGTTACGGGAGATTGTATCACAAGCCTTGCTAAGGTCAAGGTAGACTACATCCACTGGTTTCCCTGCATCTATCCATTCAGTCACAACATCATAGAAGGCTGTAAGAGCAGTCAAGCATGATTTCCCCTTGCTAAATCCGTGCTGACTACTCCTGATAACCTTCTTCTCTTCCATGTCCATAGAGAGGACCTCCAGAATGAGGTGCTTCATCATTTTTCCAGGAATGGAGGTGAGGGTGCCTGGTCTGTAATTTCCTGGATCTTCTTTCTTGCCCTTCTTGAAGACTGGAATGACATTTGCCTTCCTCCAGTCCTCAGGCACCTCTCCTGTTTGCCATGATCTTTCAAAAAGGATGGAGAGTGGTAGGGCAATAACATCAGCCAGCTCTCTCAATGCACTTGTGTGCATCTCATCAGGGCCCCTGGACTTGTGCACATTCAATTTACATAACTGATCTCTGACCCACTCTTCATTGACTAGTGGAGAGTCCTCCCTTCTCCAGGCTTCCTCTCCTATATCCAGGGTCTGAAGCTTCTAAGGGCTGGTCTTAGTAAAGACTGAAGCAAAGAAGGCATTCAGCAATTCTGCCTTCTCTGCATCCTCTGTTACCAGGGCTCAGCTTGGTGCAGTCCTGGGGTGCTCTCCCCCTGCACCCCTGGCATGTCCTGCACCCCTGGCAGGGACCTCTGGGCCTGTGAGGTGCTGGGGGGCTGGGTGGCCCCCAGCTCATGGAGCTGAGCTCCCCTTGGACTGGGAGGAGCTGGGCAGGGGTTCATGGCACTGAGGGTATCACTGGGGATCCCCTGTGGCTCGGAGCTCTTCTTGTGTGTGCAGATGAGCTTTTTGTCACCGAAGTTAGCATTCCTGAGGAGTGATCTTTCTGCTTTGAGCGAGACAACACCAAAAACAATATTTGACCAGTCATATTGGAAGCTGCCTCAGTCAGCCCATTTGATGCCAGGTAGTTTGAAATCACCCATCAGCTCTCAAGTCAAGCATCCCAAGGGTGTCTCTAAAACTCCAGGTGTGTTGGATCACCCTTCAGCCAGTTCTGTCATTCTGCTCTGGTGTGCAGCTGTTGTCCACAGAGCGGGTCCATCACCCACTGTGCAAGGAACCACCCACACACAGGGTTGAGATACTTGCTTTAATTCCCAGTTCTGCACAGGGCAGGGGGCAGGACCTGTTCCCCACAGCAAGCTCAGTTTCTTGAAACACAAGTGCTACTTTTATGAGAAAGAACTTGATCTCTAACATTATTCTACCACTGGCACACATGATGGGTCACTAATCCTTCCTTTCCATTTCAAGTGCCAATGCTCAGGAAAGTCACTGCACCTGCTCAAAGAGTGGGAGGTTAGTAGGAGTCCCTCTAGCCTGTAGGTATGAGTTTTAGGATGCTAATGGATCATTAATATATTAATACCATTATTTCAATTACTCATTGTGTTTTTTCCCTTGTGCTCAAGGCTGTAACCAAGATAAGATGTGGGCAGAGCTCCAGAGCATCACTTCTGTCTGTCCTCCAGGCCTGTCTCAAGGCTGAGCTGGTGACTATTGGGGAGTGTTTTTCTCCAGTTGGAATCTGGTTGTATCTAATTTTCATTGTTTCTCTGTTATCTAGGCCCTGTTTTTATTCTCTGATGCTCTCTTTTGTATGATTTTTTTTTCCAAATGTGATTTTTTTCCAAAAAAAATTTTACTTATTTCAATTAATTACTGACATCACAGGTGCTGCACAAAGGGCTCAGGAATCCTTTGCACTCCAAGGGAACATTTCTCTTCCTGCTGTTTCCCCTTAACCTTCAGAAGAGCAGAATGTGGCCCTGCCAGCAAGAGGTCCTGCTGGTTATGGAGCTGCACAAGCTGCTACTTGACCTCCTGTGCTGCTTTGTATGCTCAGGTAATGAAACCAGAACCAAAAGCTTCAGGTTGAAGCAAAACAATATGATCAAATACAACACCAGAGCCTCAAGGCAAATACTTTAGGCTTGCCATCCATTTACCTGTGAACCGGGTCAGTATTTTTTGAAACACATTTTCAAAGATGCATTCAAGATTTTTCAAGGGCAACTTGTGGTAGTTTGGCTCTCTTGTATTTAAGCTTTTCTGCTTCATGGGTTCATTGGTCCATTCCTTGATAAGAGGTCTGAAAGTGTCTCCTTTAAAAGGTGCTTCTCAGCACTGTTTCTTGGCCTGCTTTGCTGTCCACACTTAAGAAGTCAGCAATTACCATCAGGGTGAGCTGGGAACAGGCAGGACACACCCTTATAAGCACACGGACACAGGCACCCTTCAGAAGAGACTCGAGGAGGTTCCCTGGCTCAACCTACAGCCTGGGCTACCAAACAGGCCTTCCCAATCAGGGGAGAGAGCTGGTGCACACAAAAAGGCTTGGAGTGCCTCTGCCTGCCCTCAAGGGTGATTTCTCTGAATAGACTCCAGTGCAACCACCTCTGAAACACATCTTCCTCACCTCTTTTGTCTTCCAAGCTGCTCTGGCTTCCTCGAGTGACACATGCCATGTTGTATTTTAAGAAGGTATTCTGGGTGGATACAGCAGGGCGAGGGAGGAGATTCTGCCCGTCTGCTCTGCTGAGACCCGACCTGCAGTGCTGGATCCAGCTTGGGGGTCCCCAGGACAAGAAAGACATGAACCTCTTGGAGTATGTCCAGAGGAGGGCCACAAAAAGGGTCAGAGGGATGGAATACCTTTCCTGTGAGGACAGACTGAGAGAGCTGGGGTTGGTCAGCGTGGAGAAGGCTCCAGCCAGACCTTACTGTGGCCTTTCAACACTTGAAGGGGGCTTTTAAGAAAGATGGAGACAGACTTTTTAGTAGAGCCTGTAGCAATAGGACAAGGGGCAATGGTTTTAAATTGGAAGAAGGTAAATTCAGACTAGGTAGAAGGAAGAAATGCTTTAGCAATGAGGGTGGCGAAACACTGGCCCAGGTTCCCAGAGAGGTGGTAGCTGCCTCATCTCTGGAAACATTCAAGGTCGGGCTGGACAAGGCTCTGAACACCCTGATCTAGTTAAAGATGTCCCCACTGGCTGCAGGAGAGCTGGGCTAGATGACCTTTAAATATCCCTGCCAACCCAAACCGTTCCATGACTCTGTGATTCTAGGGTTGTTTGGGTCACTTAGGGTGCTCAATGACCTTTGATGAGCCAAACATCACCAGACAGCTGGACTGAGCAGCAGCAGCAGAATGGCATGGCCAGCCACATTGAGAGGGCTGGAGGACAGAGGTGTGCTTTGTCTGCAGCTTTTTCCTGCAGACAGGCAGGCAAAATGTCAGGGAACTTGAGCTGCTCCAGATTATGGAACCAAAAACCTGCAGCACACAGGCACTCAAACATGGCTGGGCAGCCTTGCCATGTCCAGACGAAGGAACTCTGAGAGAGGAGGTGATTTAATCTGTGAAGTTCAATTCTTAAAATATGTGAAATATGAAGGATTTTTTCTCCTCCATGAAATATTAGTCATTCTTCTGCAGCAAATACAGTTCTCTGGATCCTTAAGCCCAACAATTCTAGAGCAAATATGTGGATCATGGGACATGGAGATGGGTTTGCAGGTTCATCTCATGACTAGGATGAGCTCCTAGAAGTTTTATGTTCTTGCATTCTCCAAAGAAACAGCTTGGCAGGCAAGCAGCAAGGAGTTGGAAGCTTCCAAATTGTTTTTAAGTGTTTCCCCAGACATAAAGCTTTTATTGATCAGCTGTGACATGATCAAGACATGGACAATGAAGAATGCTATTTAGGGAGAAAATGTCTCATAACTTTCTGGAGAAATGTTCCCCAGGCTTCTGAAACCTAGGATAATCAGAGAGAAGAAAATCACATGCACAGTGTCACCAAACACATATATGAATCTAATACATTTGGTAGCTTGGCATGAAGCTCTGATTTCTCTTGTTAATGGACACCACTTTCATCTCCAGGAAAGAGAACTATGGCTTCAATATTTTGTTAATTAAGCTTCTGCTTCCCGTGTGGATTGCTTCGAAAACATCAACCAGAGGCACTGGTAAGAAGTGAAATGTGATGCAGATTGTCCAGAACAGCTGCATGAATCAGCAGTTGATGCAAAATCTTTTCCTGGGCACTGTTTAATGTTATATTAATTACAGGTGTCAGGCCCCAACCTTATTTTTGGTTAATTTCAGTAACCACAAAGATCATTAAATGTGTCAGACAAACTCAGCTTTTACACCACTAGAAAAGGAAAATAACCATAATTTCTATGGGTGAGTTGAGTTGTGAGCAGTTGTTGAAGAAGGAGCAGAAAGATCAGGAAAGGTAAAGGCAGAAGGACCCGCAGTGCAGAAATACTCTGGCTAATTAGGGACTATGAAAGAGCAAAGCCAGAAAGGCACAAAAAAGAAAAAATCAATACCATTCAGTAGGTGAGTCTGAGTTTCCTGACCAGCCCTGTGCTAAATAAAGAGCTGCAGACAGTTGCAGAGGAGTTTAAACACAGAGCAGGGCATTTATACAGCAAAAGCTGGTGTCAGAGAAGGAAAGGAAGAGCTGACACAGTGGATGTGGGTTCCTGTGTCCCCATTTACCCAGTGCCTAATGAAAGTCACACAGTGCTAGGCAATCTCCAAGCAGCCTTGCACCCACATCCTTTGTCCTTAGCACCACCAAGCCCTTGATGCCCAGAATACCAGGAGCAAGAACACTGTGATCAAAATGGCTGTGCACACTCACAGAGGAGCAGAGAGGCAACAGAGGGTGGGAAACCCAAATAATACCTTGGCCTGCCCACTTCTAGACCCATACAGGAGTCAACAGCCCTACAGAGGTCCACCTTTGCAAGCCCAGAGTAGCACAGGGACACAAAGACAACTGGGAACACGAATTAGGGACATGAAGGAAAGGAAATCAAGTCCCAGGGCTGTCCCAGGAGAGACACAACCCCAGAGTCCAGGCATGAAAGCTATCAAAAGGAGTCTGAGCACTCTTGGGACTAAGGGGGGGTTTCTGCCATCAACATGGGGCACACTACAGGGGTGCAGGGGAAGAGCATTCCAGCATTGCACAAGGCTTATTACAGGATGCACACAGGAGAAACCAAATGTGAGGAAATGCAGGCATCAACAGGACTGGGGGAGAACAAACGTGGGCAAACAGAGGAGCAGGGGGATAAGAAAGGCTGGCAGCAGGACACAGCATCTGGTCAGGATGCCTGTCTGGCCTGTGTGTGTGTGTGTGTATCAGAGCAGCTGGAGCCATGTGATTTGCAAGCAAGGGTGTGGATGCTGATGATGATCCTATCACAGGAGCAGCAACAAGGTGGTATGTCTGGGAAGTGGTGGACTGTGGGTCTCTAGAAGAGAGATCGCCGGAGGGGCTGGTGGTTGGAGGCACCAGAGCAATCCTGGGCAGGTCTTTGTGTCTGTGCTGGCCTGTACAAGGTCTACTCGAGCAGCTGGAGTGGGGCCACGGCCTCAGGGAATTTATGTGCTTGTAGGTGCCAGCAGCTGAGGAGACTGGGACCAGGGGGCAACCAGGCTGCCAGTGTCTGTGGCTTGCTCCTGGAAGAACCCACATTGTACACACGCACACACACATACATAAATGTGTGTGTGTGTGTATGTGTTTCCCACTAGGAGACCTTTATGCTGATCAGTGGAGAACAAGTTGAGCTGCTGGTGCTGTTTCTGTTTGTGTGGTTGCTGAGCACACGTCAGTGTTTCTCTGTGTGGACAGCCACAGAGGTACATGCTGCAGGTCTGTGTTTTTATGCTGGGGAATACCATCTGAGTCTCGCTGCTGGTAGGACCTGGGTGCAAGGACGTGCAGCAACTTCGTCTCTGTGCGACTGATGGATTCGGACTCTCCAAAACATTGCAGAGGCTGGGAAAAGTTCGGGCTTCCCTGGAGACGTGCTGTGGAGTAAGAAAGGGCCGCTCAGCGGCGGTGCCGGTACAACAGGGGGTGGCAGGGAGGCGGTGCCTGCTCGGCTTGGGGCCCGGGGGCACCGCTCGACTGATCCCCTGCCCTGTCCGCACCGGCGGGGCGGTGGTGCGTCCAAACGAGGGGTCCCTGCGGGGACACCCCACTCACCACGACGCCGCCAAACAGACGCGAGGGGGGAGCGGGGCTGCGCGACGGGGTCGGCGGGGCCGGTGGGGCTGGCCCGCTGTGCGGGGCGGGGAGCGGCCCGGGGGGGCGGAGCGCCGGGCCCCGCTGCTCCGGCCCCGCCTGCCCGGGCAGAGGCCGCACCTGCCCCGGTGGCGACGGCTCTGCGTTTCGCTCCCGGCAGCAGGTAAGTGGGAAGACTTCTCTGCAGCGGCAGTGAGGTTGAGCGTGGGGCCGCTCCCATCCCACCAGCATCGGAGCTGCGGGATCCCCGGCCCCGGCTGGAGGCGACCCAGTGAACCCCCCGACGGCGCGGCAGCTCCGGGCCCCGAGGCCTTTGGCCAGCCCGGCTGCCCCTGCCGCCCCGCTCCCGGCTCCCGCCGGGCTGCGCCCCGAGTAGCAGCCGCGGTCCTCGGGGCTCCCCGGGCGGATCTCCCTGCGCCTGCCGCCCCGGGACCGCCCTTCCGGAGCCCCCGCCAGGGATGGGGCTTTGGGGCGCGGAGCGGCCGGAGGCGGCCCCGGAGCTGCTCCCGCTGCGGGCGGGCTCGGTCTCCCGGCGCTGCCCCTGCGGGCAAGAGCCGCCCAGGTGCGGAGCAGCGCGTCGCCGAGACGGTCGAAAACAGCGGTTTGGGCTCCAAGAGGCGTTGCAGTGAGTGGTGCTGCTGGTCTCGCTTTGCGTCGACCGTTCTTCAAAAGGCACGTGGGAAATAGCTTTGCCGCTGGAGCTCATGGCTTTCGCCGGGGATGTCTGCCCGAAAACGGGCAGTGAGGAGAGGAGCGTTTGGCACGGGCTTGGTGGCGGTGGCCAGGCTGACAGGGAGATGCTGCCATACTAACCCCGGGGTCTAGCTGAGAGCTGGCGACTCTGAGGCTTTGTCTGGTGTCCTGCAGTTATCTTTTATCCAAAAATACCTCCTTTGCTGGGTGGCTGCTGCTTCTGCTGTGTCTATATGAATGAAGTGTTCATGACCTTGAATTCTGTGTGCCTCTTTTTGTGTAGGTGTCTTGTTCAGTGGTTTCTAGCCTGATCTTGTACCAAGTGCCATGAACTGATTTTCGTGGGAGGAAGCTATATGCCTCCACATAGCCACCCCTCAAACAACAAAAAAAGCAAACAAAAAAGCCCCAACACCTCCCTGGTTTGGAATTCACAGTTAACGATTTTAACTTTTTAACCGTAACAGGAAAACATGGTGAGAGAAATTTCACCTGAGTATGAGGGAGCAGAAGTCAGAGTGGCTTTAACATGCAAGCATTGACTGCAGCATTCTGTGGAGAGTTCCTTCATCACCAAGGGCAGTGGTCTTGCTGGGCAAAGGCAGGATCTCTATGGGGCAGCTGGAGGACCCAGGTCAGAACTCTGAAGTACAGGTGATAAGGTCGGGGCTGCAGTGCCTGTTCATCCGCTGTTGGAGATTTGTGGTGTTGGCCCAAGTGATTGGATTTGCTTAATTTGTATGTGCTCACCATGGCTATTTAACCACTGAAAGCACAGCTGCCAGTTTCCCCCTGGATAACTTGTTCTGGATGTGCATGTTGGTGTCTACCTCTCTGAGAATCATGTGGTTTTGCGACTCCACAGCAGCTTGTTTGTGGCTCCCCTGTTGCAGGCAGGTTTGCTACAGTAGTGCCAAGTTTCTCCTTTTTGGCAGGTTTGGCTGAGACTTAACCCTCCTGTGAGATGTGGGAGAGAAGGCTGAATTTTCTACGGGGGCTATAGACAAGAAATGTAAGGAAGTGCATTAGTCTTGAGGGTCTTGTGCTGGAGGAGCAGACCTGCTTGCCCAGAAGAATCTGCAGAATTTGACATGGAGATGGCAGTCATGTTAGATAGGAAGTCCTCAGTGAGCCATTTCCATGACATAATCTTTCTGTGGTGCTGTTCCCACTCCCACAGCGTAGCAAGAAAGAGGGAGAAATGTTCAGAGGGCCAACCTACAACCTGATAAAAAGACGAGCTGTAACAGAAGAAAAATAATCTGGAAGTCTACAGGGCACCATTTCATTCTCCCCACAGAAATTCCAGCTGATACCAGCTAGAGAGGCACCTAACCCTTGCTCCATCCCTCGATTTGGGAATCAGCCTGTGCAGCTCTACCAACAGTGATGAGGAAGCTCTGGGACTAGGTTAGGTGGAAAGGCCAAAAGCAGGAGTGCTCAGGAAGGAGTGCAAGGACTCAGCACAACTCAGAGGAAGAGGCTGAACTCCCTGTCCAGCCCCATGATACTAAGGAGATATTAGAGACAGTGGTGTGGAGACACGTCTTTTTCAGAGAAGAGTAGAGGGATAGAAGGATTCCAGATGGTCAGGGGGCTTGAAAGAAGCCAGTGAAGCCTTTCAGGAAATGGCAGATTAAGTTCCCTTCCACCAGTGCTTCTCTGTCAAGTCCTGCACCAGCTGCAGCTGTGGTGGGAACGACTGGCTCAGCAGCAGAACTGGCAGTGTTTGGATGCAGCTGGGCCTGCAGCCAAGTCTGGAGCTTGCTGTGGTGGAGACTTCTCTGCTCTGCTAATTTAGCCATGGATAGCAGGCATATTGCACACATTTCCAACTGTATTGCTGTCTAATTTATCCTGGGTTTATGCTTCTCTTAGTTTTAGTAAATGACCCTCTCAATTCTTCCAAAGTACACTGCTAGCAGATAGCGCAGTGTGTTTCATCCTCTCTAGTTATCTGGGCTCTAATGTCTGCAAAAAGCTTGGCATTTTTAAAGTTGAAGAGAAGCTCTTAGGCTTTTATGAAATAGCTCTGTGTGTGGCATGAAATCCTGAATCCATATTCTCTGAGTGCATGTATTTTTCCCTTTCTTTACTCTTCCTTTCTTGGCATTTGCCAAAAGGCTATGCAAAGTTGTTTCCCAGCATAATAAAGTCCAAGCCACATGTAGAGATCATCTTTGGTATGGAGGAACCTGCTGTATTGCCTGTATATGCCTATATTGTATATGCTGAGGTGCATTTTCTTCTGTGCCAACAATTCCAGAAAGACACTGGAAATACTCCAGAGTGCCGAACTTTACGGACATGTTTGTTGGTTCAAGGTCTGCACCAGGACATGAAGATCAGTGCCAATATGTGGAGTTCTTAACAGAATCTTTTTTCTTCCTCCCTGTTGTGTAAATTGCAAGTAGTATGGAAGTGTTGCTGATGTAGTGAGCTGCTTGGTTTAATGGTATTGTGCACAGGGGGGCTTGAGGAGAGGATCTTTCTACACACAGAGTTCTTTTCATCACTGTGGAAAGAAGTTACTAATGGAAAACTATAGTTGGGAAATGAGAGGAGAACATTCCTTCTATGCTGGCAATCCTTGTCCAGAGAGGCACAGCTGATAGGATGAAAGTCTTCACACACTTCCCCACAAGTCTATTTTTAGACATGAAAACTATGCAGGAGGGGAAGTATTGATTTTTATCCTTTCCACCTCGAACATTCTGTTTATAATTTTGTTCAGTTTGTGTGTAATAGACTGTACATAAGACTTTTCTTCTACCCTTCTGCTCTGAGTAGATGAACCAGGAAAAGAAGTGGGGCCTTTGCTGAAACCATGTTTATCTGGTGCCTCAAGTCTATGGTGCGATGTCCAGAACCTAATATTTTAAAACTAATTCAGATGTCTGCAGGAAACTGGGGCACAGTGAAGGTGTAATGGTGTGCAGGCCATGAAAATGACTGAAAATGACAGAAAGAAGGCCAGCAGCTGGCACTGCACTGTAGGTTGTCTGGGGAGAGCAGCAGTGAGTGCTAAACTTGTGCTCATGATCACTGGTGACTTCTGGCGAGCAGTAGCGTGTCTGGTCAAGCTGAAAGAGACAAAGGGACCATCTTCACGAGTACCTGGCAGCAATAGGCATGATGTGGCAGTGCTGCTAACCCTGCCTCTCTGACATTTGTGTCTATTCTCAAACAAACTACAAGATGTACTCCTAGCTTGTTGGGTCTTGCCAGGTACTACTTGACTTTTGCTTAAAGATGCTACATGCTAGATTAGTCTGCCCTCTTGTGAGATGGCTGTGCCATGTGATTGCTGTGGAGGATGTAGCTCAGTTGGAGCTACAGGTTCACTCTTCAGCTGGCCAGAAGCCACTCACCTCTTCCATTGTTGTTCTCAGGGTGCGGGATGGAGCCACCTGGCTAGCAGTGTTGGCGGAGTCTGTGCTCCCATCAGCAAACTCTGTGTCTGCAGATTGCATGGGGGTTCCTCTCCTCCACGAGCACCAGGACCCTTGGCTGTGCTGGTCCAGGGCACATCTGTACAGCAGGCTCCCTGGTGACAAGGACCTGAGAGTATGGCTATCAGCATCTCTGTTCCAGGTGACATCCACCTGTGAAGATACTGTGTCCTTTCAGAGCCAGAGTGTGTTTGTGTAAAACCTAAGCAGTGCTGTGGGAAGGAGGAAGATCGGAGGACTCGAGTAGTGAGACTGCAAGGACAGGCAGCACAGTGTCCTTGAAGGTGTCGTTGCTGTTCCTGGGAAGCCTCATCTCTGGGCAGCAATTCCATCAGGCAGAGTTTGGCAACACCACAGACTGAAGCAGTCTCTTCCTCAGATTGCCAAGTCTCAGAGTTCTCCTGCTGACTGTTTTTTACTTACAGCAGGTGGAAAGTTTTGTTCCCTTTTTAAATTTTCTTTCTTTTTCCAGAAAGTCTGGACTTCAAATAATGTTAAAGTCAACAGTACTTTTACTTTTCTAAATTTTTTTTCTGAGGGAGGTGGTAGTGGTGGTAATTATTTTTGTGATATTGCAAAGAAGAGCTGAACTTCAGAGGTTTTCCTGTTTTGGGTGAGAAGGAAATAATGCTGTGACTTGGTATCACTTTGTGAAAACTCCAGCTTGGGCACATGAAGTGTCTGACATGAGTTCTGAAACACTTCATGGCTTAGCACGTTATGTGCTGCTTTCTGCTTTGAGACTGGAGGATGTAGTGCCAAGTGGGAAGAGTCCAGTCAAGGACTGTGAGTTTTTAGGAGCTATAAGAGGTAGCAGAAAGGACACACCCCCAGACTGCTCCAGTTTGTCTGGATTCTCTCAACGGGAGTCCATTTCCTTGGGGTCAGAGGCTGCCCTGGCTCTGAGGATGGGCTGATGAGTGGGCATGGTGGTGGCTGTCGCCTTGTTCCTTGAGTTGTGATGGACCACTCAAGTGCAAAGAACTTGTGTTCTGTAGAAACAAAAGCCTGAAACCCAAATGCACTGATGTCTTGAAGTAAAACTAAATAAGTCGGATTGGTGTCTTTGGCTAAGGTAGTTGGTGACAACAGGTGACAAGCCAGAAATTGCTCCCCTGCTCACTGATAGCTTGGCAATCCAAAGTTGTGACTGCTGGCTTGAACAGCTGGAGAAGGCTTCTGCATGGTAATGCTGTGGTCAGGTGGGGCTGGGCTTGTCTGTTCTTGCTTTGCAGATGAGGGCCTATGTCTCTGGCACAGCACAGGTTCTGTTTTTGTTGCCTGTAGAAGTAGATGAACCCATGAAGGTTCATCTCTGCAGAGAAGACTCTGCAGGATTGTGCTGGTGTGCTGCCTCCTGGCCAGCCTGGAGGGACATGGCCCACACTTCTGCACAGCACTGGGTCATGAGCTTGCTGATGCCTTAGAGCTCCTTCGCCTTTTAGCCAAGTCGAAGCTGCTCTGTTTCTGGGTCCTGGCTTAGGCTCCTCTATGTGGAGTGGCTGGGCTGAAGAGCTCAGAACTGTGACATGGTCAGAGGGACATCAGCTCAACTGTAAAGTCCTTGTTAAGAGAGCACGCCATCCTGTGGAACCAAAGCAATTATAACCAGGGCCCCAGAGCGGATCAGACAAGCAGCTAATGTAAGAGTGTGGAGGATAAATTCTGCTGAGCAGAGAACAGACCTCAGTTCTATTAGTGACATCTGGCAATTTTGAGCAGTGTCATGGGGTTGTTTTCTGTGTGAGAAAGAGCAGTGCTGCTGAAATGGGTGAAGGGACTGACATGGTGACATGGAGGGATGTGGCCCTGGCTGGAGAATCCTGCTCTGGACCCTCCTCCTGAGTCAGCAGGATGAGCCCCAGATGGCCCATGACTTGCATATGGCAGGAACTTGTGTGTGCACAATTTGGGTTGGCCTGTGATCTGGGCAAGCCCCGTGTTGGTGCAGATCATCTCCGTAAAATCCAGGGAAACGTCACAGATTTTCTCAGGGAAAACTTCTGCCTGGATGGTGTTGACTTATGAGACAGGATGACCATAGTGATTTTTTAAATTTTTTTTCCTGGGGTTGTGTTATTTAACTGTGTGACTGGGGAAACCATAACAGCAGCAGCTCATCACAGCTGAATAGTGACAGCATGGTGACAGACCCCAGCCCATGTGCTCACATTCCTTGTTCCTTAACTGTTCACCTGCCTTGCTGCAGGGGATGGAGGTGGGAGCTCCAGCAGTGACCTGTAACAATCCTCAATCTCTGTGAAAGAAAAGAGAAGGAGGAAGAGAAGGGAGGCCCAGTCTGTCAGCATCTGCTGTATTTGCATAGAGATGAGCATGGGGAGAGTCCCAGTGGATGTGGAAGCTGGGAGGAAATGAGTGAGTGTTGGCTGCTGGCATCCATGTGCAGATGTGTGCTCTGCCTCTGTGACCATGTGCCATCCAGCTGCTCCTGCTTTCAGGCAGAATTCAAATACTGAGTCTGGGCATCTTTGTAGCATTGCAGGGTCCCCTGAAGAACCTCCAAGATGTTGTCTTGGGTACAATGTCTCCTAAAAAGAGGAGAGCCCTTGTGGACCAGGCAGAAACATTTGTGGAGGGGGTTCTAGGATCGTCTTCACCACCTGGGGTTTGCTTGCATTATGGTGGGAGGGTAGGTTGCCGTGGAAGCATTAATCCTGGTCCTCTGGCCCAGCTATCTCCCCTAACTGTATCTTGGAGAACATCTTTAGAAGCTACTATGTAGAAAATCTGTAAATTGCTCTTCTGTCCCAATGCCTTGTCAGGGCTGGCTGACCTTCAAAAGCTTTGCTGCAGAGGTGCCTGGTGCTGCCAAAAATGTCTTCTGATGCAGCCCAGACTCACAGTGAACTGTGTAAAGAGTTAGTTTTCTGCTGCCTGCCTAGGAATCAAAGATCACGTGTCCCCACTGGTGGTACTTAGACAAGAGCAGCAGCTGAAGGAGCAGACATCACCTGTTGTGTCAGTACCTCCCTGCACTGCAGCTGATCCACTGCATGACCCTGATCCTCTGGCTGGTTGGCAGAGATGTTTGTTTGGCTGTGTGAGAACATGCCTGTTCTCCTGAATCTGCATCTGCCTGACCCAACCAGCTCCACACCTGATTCTGTTGTCAAGGGTGAAGGCTCCTTCCTTGGCTGAGGGACCAGAGACTGGATCTCATCCCACGGGAACCCAGGCTTTCTCTGGAGTCAGGGGTATCCACTGGCCTGAGAGGATGTCAGCAAGAACCTAAGCGGAACTTTTATTTTGCAGTCCCTGTGATCTCTGCAGGCAGGTGGAAAAAAATGTTGCCTTCTGACAGCAAAGAGGCTGAGCATGAGCTGATGGACTTTGTCCTGTTCTGCAAAATGAGGAGATGGGCCACATGCAGATGCTGCTTTTCAGAGCTTGTGAGGGCAGCATGGAGCAGATAACTGGTTTCCAGGAAAAAACATACCTGATGAGTTGGTGTAGGCTAAGCAGGGACCAGCCCTGCTTTGTCTCTGGACGGCGCAGTATGAGGATGTGTCACCAGCTACACAGGGTGTAAAATCACAGTCATGGAATGGTTCTTATTGGCAGGGATATTTAAAGGCCATCTAGCCCAGCTGTCCTGCAGCCAGTGGGGACATCTTTAACTAGATCAGAGTGTTCAGAGCCTTGTCCAGCCCGACCTTGAATGTTTCCAGAGATGAGGCAGCTACCACCTCTCTGGGAACCTGGGCCAGTGTTTCGCCACCCTCATTGCTAAAGCATTTCTTCCTTCTACCTAGTCTGAATTTACCTTCTTCCAATTTAAAACCATTGCCCCTTGTCCTATTGCTACAGGCTCTACTAAAAAGTCTGTCTCCATCTTTCTTAAAAGCCCCCTTCAAGTGTTGAAAGGCCACAGTAGGGTCTGGCTGGAGCCTTCTGCAGGCTGACCAACCCCAGCTCTCTCAGTCTGTCCTCACAGGAAAGGTATTCCATCCCTCTGACCCTTTTTGTGGCCCTCCTCTGGACATACTCCAAGAGGTTCATGTCTTTCTTGTCCTGGGGACCCCCAAGCTGGATCCAGCACTGCAGGTCGGGTCTCAGCAGAGCAGACGGGCAGAATCTCCTCCCTCACCTTGTTGGCCACACTGCTTTTGGTGCAGCCCAGGATATATTTGGCCTTCTGGGCTCCAGTGCACATTGCTGACTCATGTCCAGATTTTCATCAACAAAGACCCCCAAGTCCTTCTCCTCAGAATTGCTCTCCATCCCTTCGTTCCCCAGCCTGTATTGATACTGGGTGTTGCCCTGACCCAGGTACAGGAGCTTTCACTTGGCCTTGTTGAGCCTCATAAGGTCCACTCGGGCCCACTTCTCAAGCTTGGCCATGTCCTTCTGGATGGCATCCTGTCCCTCAGGAATGTCACCCACACCCCTCAGCTGAGTGTTGTCTGCAAACTTGCTGAGGATGCACTTGATCCCACCGTCTGAGTCATTGGTAAAGGTATTAAACAGTACTTGTCCCAGTACAGACCTCTGAGGGACACCACTTGTCACTGATCTCCATCTGGACATGAACTTGTTGACCACTATCCTTGAGATGCAACCATCCGGCCAATTCCTTATCCATCAAATAGTCCACCTATCAAATCCATCTCTCCGTTTCAGAAGGAAGGATGTTGTGGGGGACCATGTCAAAGGCCTTACAGAAGTCCAGATAGATGACATCCACGGCTTTTGCTTTGTACACTGCTGCAGTCACTTCATTGTAGAAGGCCACTAGGTTTGTTAGGCAGGAACTGCCCTTGGAGAAGCCATGCTGGCTGTCTTGAATCACCTCCCTTTATTTCATGTGCCTTATCAGAGCTTCCAGGAGGATTTGTTCCATGATCTTCCAAGACACAGAGGTGAGTCTGACAGATTGGTAGTGCTCAGGGTCCTCCTTTCCTCCCTTTGTAAAAATGGGTGCCATGTTTCCCTTCTTCCAGTCACTAGGGACTTCACTTAACTGCCATGACTTTTCAATAATCATGGAGAGTGGCTTGGCAGTGACATCAGCCAGTTCCCTCAGGACTCTAGGACACAATTCGACAGGTCCCATAGGCTTATGTATTTTCAGGTTCCTCAGATGGTCACAAACCTGATCTTCTCTTACAGTGGGAGGGACTTTACTCTCCAGTCCTTGCCTTGTGACCCTTCTACTCAAGAGCTGTAGGAAGAGAGGCTGCCAGTGAAGACTGAGGCAAAAATGTTTTTGAGTCCCTCAGCCTTCTCGTTCATTGTTACCAGTTTGCCAGTCGTGTCCTTTGGGGTGCACACTTCTTTGACCTTCCTTTTCTGGCTGACACACCTATAGAAACCATCATTGTTATTCTCTGCATCCCTGGGCAAGCTCAGCTCCAGCTGCAATTTGGCCTTCCTGACCCCATCCCTTCACAACTGGGCAAAGTCCCTCTGCTCTTCCCAAGATACCTTTCTCTTCTTCCACTGCCTGTGTATTTTCTTCCCCCTCTTTACTTGGACCAGCAGGTATGGATGCACCATCATCCACATTATCAACAGGCTGATATTACAAATCCAGAGCTATTGTTCAGAAGCACCTGGGAAGGCAAGGTAGGCAAGGAGGGGGGTTGCCTGCTGCCCCAAGAGTAGCCTTGCCTCCATTCACTCCTCTCCTTTAATTTGCTGCCTTCTGCATTGTGGTGGGAGGATACAGGATCACTTTGATCTTGTGGGTTTTTTTCTGGTGGATGTTTCTTTTTCTGTGTTGCAGAGGGCAGAGCATGAGGTTCCACCAGCACCTTCAGCCTTTTTGACAAGACTAGGCACAGTCTGGATACTGGCAAAACTGCGGACTTGTTCATACTCCTTTACTCTGCCATGAAAAGTCAAAGGGGAAGTAAGACATGATGGAATAAACAACCCTGTCATGTGTTTTTCATGGTTTCTTCTGGCTTCCACAGCCAGAGGGGACCAGCACAATGCACTGCCTTTACCCTTCAGGCCAAGGCACTTGCTGCCTTGAGTATTGCTGCTTGGATTTTCAACACCACAAATTTTGCCTGTGAACCCTAAGGCTTTTCCAGTTAATGGAAACTGATGTTTGAACCTGCAGGCACATCTTTAACAGGAATGGTCTTCCCAACAGGTTCTCCAGCAGGAAAAGTTTCTTCAGGAAACTTAAACAAAAAAACTTGAATTTTGCTTCATTTGCCTGATGAGGATGCACTTGGGATCATATGTCAAGGGTGATGAAGTGTGTGTTTGTGGCTGCTGTAAAGGTCAGCTATTTCACTCCTGTGGTATAAATCAAACTCAATCTGAAACTTCCATCCGTCAGTAAAACTCCAGAGCAGGAGCTCTGGAAACACCAGGCTGAGAGTGGCTAGGTTGTCATGAGTGGTTAGGGCTGATGTGAAGATGGAGTGCTGCACAAAGATCTTGTACATGCACCCTCTGTTTTGCCAGCAGCTGAGTGTTCTGCACTGTCCAGTGAGTCACTAGTGTCCATGGGGGATTTTGAGAGCTTTGCAGGCAGGTGCAAGGGAGCCCTTAAAAAGTAGCAGAAAAGAATTTTCCTCATCTGGCTTGACCACCTCTGACAATGTCTGTGGGAGAAGGCAGGTTCTTTCTCACAGTGTCCCAGCTCACAGAGCTCAGCACAGGTAGATGAGTCAGAACTGCCCATGATCTCCTCCCCTCTGCTTCCCCCCAGGCTGCCTCTTGTCCTCATGGCTTTCAAGTAAGCCTGACACCTCAGGGGGAATGAAAAAGTTACACAGGAAAAGCCACCATGCTGAAATCCTGAATAGAGCCAGAGGTCATTTAGCCTAGGTTACCCTTGCCCTGTCTGATGATTACTCTGGGGAAGTCTGGATCTTGGCCCAGTGCTCTCAGCCATGTGTGCCCTTGCAGGGTGCCAGTGGGGGAGAACTTGCAGCAGATGAGCAAGGATTGTGTTCCCACAAACTCAAGTTCTTCACTTGCCATGTGCACAGAGACGAGTGGAAGGTTTGGTGCTTAGGCAGTGACCAAGTGAATCGCAGGCAGCAGAGCTCTGCTGACTCAGAGGACTCTGGAGTGTCACAGCTCTTTGTCAGTGCCCACCGTTGTGCTGCGGGGCTGGGGGAGAGCAGGGCATGTTATACCTTCCTGCTCTTTCATTATTGCCTTCCTCAAGACTGCACACTGCTGACTGGCATCCATTACAAGAAGTACTTAGATGCTTCCAAAAACCCAAAGGAGTGAAGATATGAGTGGACCACATCCAGAGCTGTTCTGTTACAGCTCATGGCAACTATTTCTGTTCATGCAGTTCTCTGCCATCAGTGAGTGGAGGAGACCTGAGCGTTCTGACTACTGCTCGTGCTACTACATTTTGATGATAGTGAACACTTTAAAACAAGGATTCAATATCAAAAACACCAGTAAAACTTTTCTCCACCAGAAAATTTCAGTTTGATGAATTAATACGTTCCATGTAATGACATGACAAAAGTTGAAGAATTCTCTGTGAAAGTTGGCTTGGTTTTATTTTTCCTGCCAGTCAAATCTGGGCTAGCTGGCTGCATGCTCCTCCATTGGCTGCCTTCTGCATGATCGCACAGCTCACACATGGTTCTTCACAGATTCCTCACCTCACACAACAGGCTGCCACCAACATTCCAGTCTACTTCGGACTAGACAAGAACTGAGTGATGTGAGAGCAGATCTGCAATGTCCTTGTTTGCAGCAGGGGTGGAGTGTGTGAACCTGCTGTGCCACCTGGAGTGGTTGAAAGGGAAAGTGTAGAAAGGGAGGCTGGTGGACCCATCAAAAAATGGGTGGATGTTGTGTTTTGGGAGATGGTTTAGTGGTTAGTGTTTGTAGGGCAGACAGTTGGACTTGGTGATCTTGGAGGTCTTTTCCAACCTTGATGCTTCTATGGTGATTCTATTCTCACTGCAGTGACAGGGGTGTGTGACACACAGCAGATGCTGGCAGTCCTCATGTCTTCTGTTCCTCCATGTAGGAGGCAGTGCATTTCCAGCACTGCTGTCTGCTGTACCACCCTGTGGCTTCATGCTCTGGTGATCGCCAAGGCCCCGATCTTCCAGTTAGTGTTGTTCCTGAAAAGCCAGAATTGTCCACCCAGGTTTCTTCGGAGACATCAAGCAGTGGCTGGACAGATGGTTCACTTAGTCATGCAACCACCTGGCAAGTCTTACTTTCTGCTGACAGAGTTTAAGCATCTCTGTGTAATAGGATCTAACCCACTCAAGCTGCTTAGTGACGTGGTTGGCTCAAAAATAGTTGCAAAGGGGCAGGTGGGAGAAGGATTCAGGTCAGAGCTTTTGTAGGACGTCTCTGAAGCAAGGAGGAGGTGCCAGCTGGACACATGGTGGGTCTGGGCTGGGTAGTCCTGTTTGGCCACATGTGCAGGTGCCTTGTGCCTTGGAGACACCATGAGAAGAAGGCTGCTGCTACCTTGTGTTTTGCACAATTACGGGGAAGTATCTGCCAAAACTGCTTCTTCTAAAACACTAATTGTTTGGATTAAGCATCCTGGTTTACTGGAAGGATAATGTGGGCTTTTTCCATTTTAGTATTTCAGCTGGGTTTTTATAGCATTTATGTTCGCTCTTCAGGCTTTTCCTCCTTGTCCTGCAGATTAAGAGACTTTCTGCAGAACTTTTGTTTTATGAAGCACAGCAGAAGCACTGAAAGGAATGGCTGTCCTTTCTGCAAGGAGGATGTGGGGCAAGGAGAGGGTGGAGCTGCACATGGAGGTAATGAGAAAGTGGCAGAGTCCAAGATATCTCAGTGCATCAGGAGCTGATGGACTTTCCCCAGGGCTCAGGGGGAGTGTTGGGGCTTTTGAAGGGATGTAGGAAAGCCAAAGCACTGTGTGCTGCTGAGAGAGGTTCAAAGTCAGAAGATGGTTGCAGCCACTCTGCTGCTGAGTGTTACAGTGTCTGCAAAGCTGCCTGGTAGAACCAGTGAAGTGCTGGTGACTGCCCAGGCCTGGGTCTGACGTGTCCTGTGTGCACCTTTCAGGCTGCAGAACCACTCTGCTGCTACTCGCTCTGTGGTTACTTCCAGTCGCCCTCTGGCAAGGGAGCAGATTTCCTATGCCACGAGCTCTGGTTTCCTTCAGAAAACACCACTTGCTTGTATGGGTATTCAGTTTTGGTTCAGAGCTGTGGCTCAGAGGCAGCTTGAGGAGCAGTGTGGCTGAAGGAGCAATTTTAAATTGGGTTGCATAAGAAAGAGCAGCCAAGAGATTGCTCAGTGAAAGAACTCCTGAAGGGCTGAATTTTATAGCCCTCTTCTCTGTCCATTGCCGCACAGGCAGGTGATGAAATGGGCCAGAACGGCTTCCTGGGAAGGAAAGAGACATAAACAAATGTTGGTCCTGTCCTCTTGTCCTTGTTAGAAAGGATCAGTTAGGGGGAGTGTTGTGAGTTGGGAGGGTGCAAAGGGGAAGAGATTCAGTTCGTGTTGAGACAAAATGTTTTGTGCCTCAATTCCATCAGCTTCCAACCATCTCTTCTACATCTTGTTATTCTGAAGTTAGCTTACTCATATTTCTGCTACAGGAGAACTCCTGCTATGGACCAGCAGCCCACTGTCCTCTACACTGTGCCAGCATAACAGACAATGTCCCCAATGTGCAGAACTTACTGTCTGTGCAGAAGACACAAGAGAGGAGCTCAGGACATACAAATCTTGAAAGCTGACCAGGAGACACAGTGTCAAAGGTGGCTATAATAATTCTGTTTCCTTGCTGAAATACAGGAGAAATACTAAGAGTTTATGTTTTTCATGACTTCTCATGGATGCAGACATATTATCTGTTTCATTTTATGTTTGGTTCACTTGCAGCCCACAGTTCTTTCCAGTGTTTGAATGAATAATGAAAATGGTATGTGGCTACAGCCTTTCTGTATCTTGGAGGCACAATGTTAAAATGTTTATAGATAGAGGAATTGTCGGCTGCCAGGTTCAGTCTGGGGTCTGGAAGCTGACCTAGCCTTTGCGTCTTCAAAGGAAGGAACATTTTTAGGTGCAATTAAAGTCACAATGAATTAACCAGCTCTGAGCCAAACCCTTCTGATGCCACAGTTCTTCAGTTCAGTAGGACTAAAAACACCCTACCCATAGTGGAGGGCACACTCACAAGGAGCAGGTTGGGTGAGTCACCATTTTCATGTTGAACTAGAGCTTTGAAATGGAAGATCCAGGATGAGCTGCTCACTCTGCTGAGTCCTGGAACCACATATGTTTGCAGAGCTCCAGGGCTACCAGACGTGGGGCCAGTTCTATTAGAGGCAAATTTGAGCTTACTGCCTTGGTTTAGAGACTGCTTCTGCCAGTGCAAACAGCAGTGTGCAGCAGCTTGTGGTGTCCACTCAGTTCCCAGCTTGGTTACTGCCCTCTGCAGAGTTTCTGTCCCTGTATTAATCAGAGAGGAAATCTGTCACAGGGAGGGAGAACACCAGCTCTCTGCCTTCCTGAGGCAGCCAGGAGTTGGCTGTAAACCTCACTGTCATGCCCAGAAATGTTTTTCCCAGTGATGCTGAGGCTGTGTACTTGTCCCTGAAAGGCTGGTCAATGGAAGAAGCATGTCTAGTTTGGATCAATGTACAGGTGGGTGTTACCAAAGTTATTGTTCAGGGACTTCAGACTAAAATAGAGAAGGGTTTTCCTGTTACTAGGTGTGGCAGCTTTCTCTTGCTTAGAGAACAGATCACTGGATCCAGAAGCCATGGAAAAGGAATACAGTGTCACAGTATCACTCTGGTTGGAAAAGACCTTCAAGATCGTCGAGTCCAACCACTATCCTAACTCTGCCATGTCCAATACAGAGGTTACTGGGTCATTCTCTTGCCATGAGAAGCTAGTGCACTGTGATCACCAGCATGGACTAACCAAAAGTACCAGGCAGAGGAGACTGCATGGACAGGAAGAATCATAGTAAGTTAACATCCTCTGATAAAGCACGTGGTCTTCACAGGCTGACAGCAGATCTCTTTGTTGTGCAGGAGTTGTGAATTGGTGTTGGTAACTCTGAGCAAGTGTCTTGAAGATTTCCTTAAGCTTTTATCATTCTGTTTCCTGTGATTTCTGTATCTTTCAGGTAAATGGAAGATTTGGAGACTAACTTAATCCAGTCACGCAGAGCCTGTAGAATAGAGCAAATGGTGGCAAAATGGCTTCATCGCTCTCGGGATGGTGCATCTAGGTGAGCACGGTTTTTGTAAAAGGAGTATCTGTTGGTCACCTTTGATCAGAGACAGCACAACCTTGTTCCCAAGGCACAGGGACAACCACAGGTTGCAGATTGTACTGTTTCAGATGTTCTTGAGAAATATGCATTCAGTGGTCCCTAGAAAAAACAGTGTTTTTAAGCATCTCCCTTGGTTTCCAGGGAGAGATGTGCCTGGTTTCACTCATTCTGATTTAGTGACCCACATTTGCAGAAATACAACATGGATTAATGTGAAATTAGCTTTTCTTGAAGATGGGCTTGTATTTCTCTTTGTGTCCTGCCATCGGCCCATGCTTTTCAGACAAAGCTGGGTTGCATTTATAAGGCATCCTCACCCACAGCTGCTTTGCTTTCCTAAGGTCTCTTGAGTCAAAATTAAGCTGGCAAAATCAGAGAGCTGTAAATTCTCCCACTGCCTTGCTGGATACCAGTGTTGCTGTGATCTGTGGAGGTCAGGGCTTGCTGTGTAGCACACCTGGAGTTCTCCCTCCATGTGACCTCTGGGCTGGGGTGACTGAAAGAGTTTTGGTTGCCACCAGCTGGTGCCACTGCTCTGGTGTCTTCAGCTTTCTCTGGAGCCTGGGGGATCACTGCTGGCCTGCACAGTGCAGAGCCACCCATGGGTACCAGTGAGGTGCTGACCTCTCTGCCTGCAGATACAGCTCACTGGAAGTGAGGGTGTGTGCTTGTGGGTGGGTCTGTGCCCCTTTGATAAAGTATCTTGTCACTGTATCTAAATTAATTACCAGCTTCTTATCTCACAGGGGCACAGTTTCTGTGACAGACAGCACCAGTGATGGCAGTGGCCAGCCTGCCAGCCGTGTCAAACTTACTGTCACAGTTTACAAAGACTTGATCCTCTGTCACTATGGCTTTGAGATCTGTCCAAACCTTCCTCTTACGATTGCATCTGTCACTGCAGGTGAGCCCTGAGTCCTTCTCCCTACAGTCACAGCTGTGAGAAGCCTGAACTGTTCCAGATGGCCTCAGTGATAAACCCTGCCAGGTGTTCCTGAGTTTCTCGGATACCTCTGGTTGGCATGTGATCCTCGAATACTGAGGGCAAAAGCCTGTTTGCCTGTGGGGTACTGATTGCTTGAACATTTGCCTCATCCTGATGGCATGGAAGAAGTCTAAGTCAGTGGCAGCTTTACTGCTAATCCTTCACCTGCACTTGGACCCTGATCTTCAGGGGTGCGAAGAGCTGCTTCAAAGCAAAGTTCTTTCTGGTGTTTTATCTGAAATGCAAAGGAATATTTAACGTACTCTTTGAGTTCTTACTCTGCAGTGGCCCTAGTGATCTGTTTTTGAAAGTACTCTCTGTGCTTACAGCCTGTAACGTGGAGCAGGTCACTGCTAGTTACAAGCTACCCAGGTGGAATTCTGCTAAAGTCAAGCAGATCAGCTCTCCCAGTTATGAAAGGGAGGGATATAACTCTGCTTATAAGGTGGCTTGTGGGTTTTGAGTAAAAAACTTTGAATCTTTTTACTTAGCTTTTTGTTTTTTTAATGGGTGCACAAAAATGCCTCCTTTTTACATGTTTGACTGCCAGAGAAAGGCCATGCCCATGCTTGGTGGGAGGTGTTGTAGGGAGGCTGGCTGGAGGGCTGGCCCTTTCACAGTGTTTTGAGTGAAATTTTGTCTTTGTGCCGTTTCCCATATGAGACATGGCTAAATTAGGTGAGAGTTTTGGGGTCTAAGAAGTGGGGAAGGAGGCTTTCTGTTATGCTGTTCTTTATTCCAAATCAGAAAAAATCAACATTTTAATAAAATGAAGGACAAAGAAACCTTTTAACTCCTGTCCTTTGCTGTGGAAGCCCATGACTAAAAGCCCTGTGTTTAATTCCAAACGATAAGAGTTTTGCCTTTCCCGTGCACCACTGGCAACAGGTAAAATGTCCTTTGGCCCCTCTTTATTTGGCTGTCTCAGAGCAGTTGCTGAGGTGAGTTAGTGCTGGGTGGGAACTGGAGCTTGCAGTGATGGGAGGAGATCTGCTCGTGTGGCGCTGGTGAGGTTAACATGCTGGTGGCCTGCAGGCAGCACCGCCGAAGGGAAGCTGCAGCCGGGCGACCAGCTCCTCCAGATCAACTCTACCGTGGTGAACGATGTGTCTGTCGATCAAGCAGCCGCCATCATCAGGTGTGGTCCTGCGGGGACAGGGTGGCAGAGGGCAGAGAGGCGTGGGGACCAGGTCCCATGAAGGGCCACAGAGCTGCCCCTGCAGAGCAGGGCTGGGCCTCCTGTGGCAGGGCTGGGTCCTCAAGGAAGGGTCCGTCCTGTGGCTGGAGGGCACAGCAGCTCGGGACAGAGGGGTGTCCCACTGTCCTGGACCCGGCCCAGCTGAAAGCCTTCCCTCGAGAGCACAGGACACAGGGTGCTGCCCTGGAGAGGAGGGCAAGGAAGCTGCTGACCCCAGATGACTCTGTGTCTCTCTTACAGGGAGGCCGGTGACCAGCTGCTCCTGACTGTCCTGCGCTGCACATCGGTAAATGGCGTTTCTCCAGCACCTGCGGCTCTTCCCACAGCATTGCCGTGGTGGCCATGGCTGGCAGTGTAGTGGCTGTGGCTGGCAGTGTAGTGGCTGTGGCTGGCACTGTGATGGCTGGCACTGTGATGGCTGGCAGTGTGGTGGCAATGGCTGGCAGTGTGGCCCGCAGAGCGGTGGGGTGGCCTGGCTGGCACGCAGGGCGCCATGAAGGGGCTACGAGGGTCCTCTGCTTTCACACATGCCCTTTGAGGAGCTCTGAGGGACAACACATGGTCACTCATCACAGCTCCCCTGGGTGCAGAGCCTGTCACATTGGGGGGCTTGTTGAACAGTTGGAGTTTGTGCTCCCTGGAGATGGAGGCTGTCAGGAGCTGCAGGGATACGATGGGCTTTGCAGGGGCCAGGAGGCCACAGTGACTGGGATGCAGAGAGGTCTCCTGAGCAAGCTGTGACCAGCCCATCAAGAACTGCCTGGAGTGCTTTCCATGGCTGTCTGGGCCATGGGGACCCCCTGGACACAACAGGCAGGTGCTGAGGCTGCAGGCCAAGGATCAGCTCTAGGTGCTCCTTGGAAGCTCTTCATGTTTTTTTGTCTGAGTTTCTCTAGGCTCCACTTGGTTAAGGACTGGGAGCTGGGTGTGGATCATACACTGGGAATAGAAACCAAGTTTTAGTATGGAATTTTGTTGCTGATTGCCTATTTCTGTAGCATAAAATTCCTAGAAGGCATGTGCTGCCGACAAGTTTTGTTTATCTATGTGGATTTCAATGTGTGTAAAAGCTGAGCTGCAAAGCAAGGACAAAACTGGGTTTGTGTGCTTTTTGGCTTCTTGTCATATGTGAAAGTGGCCTGAGGGGGATTTACTCTCCCATCCCACCCTGGAAAGCATTGTAGGAGGGTTTTTTTTTGTTTCGAGTTTTTTTAATTTTTATTTACTCTTAGAAGCAAGAGTGATGATTCCTTCAGAAGAGTTACTGGAGCTCTCAGACTTGAAATAATGAGGTTTGTTGGCCATTCAGTAAAGGTACATTAAAGAGAAAATATCTTAAGTATATATTTCTGGCCCAGAGTTTCCCAGGTGTTGGTATTAAATGGATATACAGAAAGGCAAAGTAGCCAGAAAAGCTGTAAGCAAATCCACTGAACTGGCTTCCCTCTTTTGTTAATCTGGTCTTGCTGGCCTAGTACATCAGCTGTCAGTCTTGCGAGTGCTTGATCTGACTCTGGAAAACAAAGAAAAAAAGGGAGTTAGTTATGCCAGACCTGAGTGCCTGCCAAAAGGGGGAAAATGCAATGGCTTTTCAGAAAGAAAAGATTTGGACCTTTCACAGGCCTTCATGCATTGGTGAGAAGTAAATTGGGCACGGACCCATTTTTATGTTTTCCTTTGCAGGTCATTTTAAGGACACCTCCAAATACAGCCAAGGTTGATCTTGGGTTTGGGGTTGGCTCTTGCCCCACTCTGAAGGCAGCTGTGCTTAGAGCTGAGAGGTAACGCCTGGCATCGACCGACACCAGAGCCTCTGCCAGGGCTGCTCTAGCCGCGTTGAAGGGATGCGGGAGGCCTGGGCCCACTGGCCAGGCACAGAGGCTCCTGCCTGCCTCCCTTCCTCCTCCTTGCCAAATGGCTTCAAGGCAAGGTGGAGCTGTGGCAGCTTGGGAGGCACCTGTGCCTCTGGCAAAGGGTGTAGGAGTTGCTCTACCTCAGAGTCGTCTGGGAGGAGACTCAGGGATACATTCTCTGTTCTTATGGAAGACTGTGCTTGAGAAGAGCAGGACATTTGGGCACAAGGACTCAGTGGTTCCTAGGCTCATGTGGTGGCTTGTGACCTTGATGGGTCCCTGTCATGGTGAAAGCATGGTTATGTGAAACAGTGCAATGAAGTCTAGTTGGCTTTTTAGCCTTGGCAGTTTTCTTAGCATTTGCAATATGAGAGTACACTCTAGAAACCCAGCTGAGATGGGAAGTGGTACGTACGTGGCTGTGTTCTTGTTCACTGGCAGGGTTTTGTCTGTCCCTGCAAGTCACTCTGCATGTGTTGGTTTATGGCATTGTGGAACCCCACTGCAAGCAAGCTGTTGGTAGACCAGCAGTCCTTCTGCAGGATTCTGGCTTCATTAACATGCAGTGAAATTAGGAGTGTATACAGCATGTACTGCATGTGTGTCCACTTGTTGGACAGCTGGGTTTGGGTTCAGAGGGCAGTGATCAGCCAGAGAAATCAAAGGCCTGCAGCAAGTCTAAGGGCCCCAAGAATCTTGACCAACAGCTGCTGTTCCTCTGCGTGTGAGGCAGTGGAACTGTGAGCAGCTTCAGCACAGGTGGAGATGGCAGCCCTGCCTGTCCCCTGGGCCTCTTGTACCTCACTGCAACTGACTGAGCTGCCAACTGGCTGCTGTCATTTTTTTCAGGGTGGTCCCAAGTCATCGTTTCTCACCGCAGAGAAGAGGGCAAGGCTGAAAACGAACCCTGTGAAGGTGCGGTTTGCAGAGGAAGTGCTGGTGAACGGGCACTTGCAGGTCAGTGTGGCAGCAGCACGTGGGGGGCTCCTGTGCACAGACGCCAGGCTGCACTCACCTGCAGGGGGGCTGCAAGCTCACTCTGCTGGTCTGCCCTGGATGTGTATCCAGACATCTAGTCCCAGCTTGTTCATAGGCTCGCTGCTGATGGGGGCACAGCGCTGGCATCTTCAGAGGGTTTTGTCATGGATTTCCTTACTTAGACTAACGGGAAATACACACATGTACAACTTTTGTCCTTTTACTATCAGGCAAACTTTAAACCAGCATTACACAGCTGGGATGTAGTAGTAATCTCTTCAGGTGCTAACCTCTCCGTAGTAAACCTAGTCTGAAGTTTGGGTGTGACAAATCCTAACCCTAAAGGTGAATGCTCCTGTGTATGGCAGGTGCCAAAGGAGCTGGGGTAACTTCTTGGCCTTCAACAGTGTTTTTCAGGCGGAATTGTGTTCAGAGGGTTTGGTACTAGTGACGTTGCTTTGCTGTTGAATTTGACATACGTTCACGTGCTGGTAGTGTTTCCTATCCCCCAAAGTTTCCACAGAGCATTCAGAGCTGTCTCCATCACAGACCATTTCTAAGCTGAGCCAATCTATTCTTACATAGAACAAGATAATGGCTCCCTGGAGGAATGCTGCAAAGTTATCACTGGGTTTCTAGCACTGGTAACGAATGAGCTGGGTGGATAGCAACCTGGTCTAGTGGGAGGTGTCCCTGACTATGGCAGAGGGGCCAGAACCAGATGGTCTTTATGGTCCCTTCCAACCCAAACCATTTTATGATTCTGAGGCCACGCCTGGAGTATTGTGTCCAGTTTTGAGCACCTCAATTCGAGATACTGAGGTGCTGGAGCAAGTACAGAAGACGGCAATGAAGCTGGTGAAGGGTCTAGAGAATAAATCTTATGAAGAACACTTGAAGGAGCTTGAAGGAATGTTTAGTTTGAGGAAGAAGAGGCTGAGGGGAGAACTCATCAGTCTCTACAACTACCTGAAATGACATTGTAGAGAGGTTGGTGCTGGTCTCTTCTCACAGGTAATTAGCAACAGAACAAGAGGGAATGGCTTCCAGCTGCAACAGGGGAGGTTTAAACTGGACATTAGGAAAAATTTTTTCACAGAAGGAGTGGTCAGACACTGGAATAGGCTGCCCAGGGAGGTGGTTGAGTCACCATCCCTGGATGTGTTTAAGGGTTGCTTGGATGTTGGTGGATATGGTTTAGGGGAGAACTCTGTAGAGTAGGGATGATGGTTGGACTCGTGACCCCAAGGGTCTTTTCCAGCCTGCATAGTTCTGTGATTCTATGATATGGGTCTGCCTGTAGTAGAAAAGGACCAGCAGTGAGAACACTTGCAGCTTCCCTGAATAACAAACAACTCTTAAATGTTTTCTTTTTCTTTATGTGTAACTAAGCTCAGTGTGGTTGGGATAGGCTGGCATCAGTTGGGAGTCTTTAACTATGCTGAGTTTTCCTTTTTCACTTTGGAATGAGAAGTTTCAGTAGTCCCACTCCTTTCTTTACTCATTAGTGCTGTTCAGTTGCTCAGATCTGACCAACTCTTGCTTCTTTGCACATTGCAGTGATTATGGGCCAGCAACTAGGCCCTTTTCTTCTCTCCTAGTCTGCCTTTTATCCCCCACCTCTGGCAGCAGGGAGCTCTCCTGACCCAGCCTTTTCCTCTTCTCCCCCTGCACCAGGGCAGAGGTGCAGCCAGAGGTGCCTTGGGCAGCAGCAGCTGTTAGGCAGGCACAGTGCAAACACATTGGTACCTCTGCCTGACTCCAGGTCAGAAGTCCTCCTTCTCTGGCCAGCTCTTCAGAGCAGGAGAGGGTCAGACATGACTCCTGACGTGTTTGCCAGTAAGTCTCTCTAGACTCCGGGATCTTTTCCTTCTTTCCACGTGTGCTGGAGATGCTGCAAGGCTCTGCTCTGCCAAGGTCTGTTCTTTGTCTGATCCCTCAGATCTTAATGACAAGGCTGTCTGGGATCCTGTCTAAGCATTACAGCAGTTGGACCACCCTTTGTGACACAGAAGCCTGGTGCTGACCCCTCATGTGGTTGGGAGATGTGACACATAGGTCACAGAGCTCACAAAGCAGGGAATAGGAAAGAGGAGGATGTGCTCTGGAAGTCATACCAGACAAAGATGACTGAGAGGCCTTGGGCAAGGCTGGCTGTGGGATGCAGCGAGCCCTGAAAATGCCAGGAGTTTGTCACTAATGTCTGCGTGGGAGCATCTATGGAGCTGTTTCAGTCAGAGGTTGGGCATTAGTGTTGCAGCACATGGAGGTCTTGGATCTGTGCCTTCCACTTACTGATTGCAAGGCAGGTCTGAAGAAGGCACTGTCCCAGGGGATCCTCTACTCTGCACTTCCTTCCAAGCCTCCATCAATATTCTGCTGAGCTAAGTTAATCATAGCTCTGCAAGTGCAGAGGAGGGACACAACTGATGTATAGTTTGCCATTCATTTAATGAAAACATAAAAGTAAGATACATTTATATGAGTATTGAGGTCCCGCTGGTGTTAGCTTCTCTTTTCACTAGTTGGATATGGTCCCTGTTTTGAACAGCAAAATATTAGCACAAAATAAGCATAAATAAATTTGTTGCATATTTATAACTTCTTTCTGGAAAAGCACTGTTCACCACAGGCAGCAGCCACTCTGCATGAATGTTAGAACTGCTCTCCTTTCAGCAGACTGATGTATTGAGACAGCCAAAATGGGTATTATGGCCCTGAAAAACTGCAGAGTTTCCTGTTTCAGTAAATATACTACTCTTGTCATCTTAATGGAGCATTGCTAAATTATCTTTGTGGTAACTGGAAGGAATCCAGAAGCTGCCTTCTGCAGTTGAAATCTGAAACTCCTGTTTGGGAACATTAATTGTTAATTAGCCTCAATGCTATCCAGCCTCCCATTTTCTGTTGCAAGCTTATGACATATTTCCATATAACTGAATGATATGCAAGAGGCAGACCGCCCAGGACCCTGAGGTCAGCATCAGTCAGTTTGTAACTAGAAGCTGTAGGCCAAGCTGTAACATGGAGTAAACCAGCCTTGCACCAGACCAGACAGGAGGAGTGCAGCTGCTAAAGACATAGCAGAAGTGTCCAGAGTTAATTAGCAGCCGTCTATTAGAGCCTGTACAAAAGGAGGGAAATCCCATCTGGGTGTTCTGGCCACCTAATTGGATCTGACCAGGAGGGTGATGGTACCTAATTTGTAGATAAACTTCTATATAGATTTCAAGTTCTGATGTGTGCTTGCTGCACAAGGAGCTACCAGAGAAAATGTGCAGTTGTTGTAAACCAGCAGCACTTCCCTGGAATTGACAGAGGACCCAAAGCCTGCCAAAGATGTGTTGTATTTGTGCTACTTAGCACCAAGGAGTTAGAGCCTGGGATCAAGAATAGTGGCAATGTTCACTTTTTTTTCTCAGAGATGACTGTAGGCAGCTTGAACCCCACAAAATGGGGGGAAGGAATGAGGAACAAGATACAGAAGTGTTTGTGCTGGTGGTGCTGCCCAGGGTATGTGGGCTCTCTTATCACAAGGCACCAAGGTTGTGACATTTGAAAGGTGCTACACAGCATGTGAAACGTAGGAGAGAGCATTTTAGAAATGCCATTCTCAACTTTGAGACTGTCGTGACAAGTAGATAAGCTCTTTTATACTGGAGCAATGTGCTAGTCCAAGGAAATCCAAGGGTGGAGGAATATACCTCAGCACTGAGCAACAAGAAGAAAACAAGAAAAGAGATGCAAATGAGCTCTAGTGAAGGAAGAAGTCAGATGGAAGGCTGAAAGGTGAAGCTCTAGGCAGCCTCCGAAAGGCAGATGCCAAGTTCCCAGACCCTTCTCAGAGCAGCTGTTGGAGGTGTTTTTGCTATGGGAGTCATTGCTTTGTCTAATGCATTTGAGACCTACCTCAGGAAACTCTGAGGACAGCATCTCCTGTTTGGGAAGTCACAAATCTTAGAGCAATGCTCAATCAAAGTACCACTGCAGGCTTAGCTGAATTCTGCAGAGCCTTCCTGTGGTGTGCAAGATCTGTTCTTGGTAGCACAGAGGGTTTGGGTAGCTCTTGAATTGAAGTCATGGCTGTTGCCAGTGCAAATGGAGAAGCATAGGGATTAGTGGTGCCAAGTAACGAGAACATGTCTTTTTTTGGTAGCCATCACTGCTCTTCCAGCAATGAGCACGGAGGATGGCTCGCTGCTTTCAGTTCCTACCAGATGTTTCTGTGCTATGTGGGAACTGAACAGTGGGAATATCTGGGCCATGTGCAGCTACTGCCCTGGCTGAAGTCTTATGGTAAAGGCATTTTTGTGTTGTCTTTCCCTTGTTCTGTGCCAGAAGCAGAATCAGGGAATAAAGCTTGGTGCCACAGAAGACTGCAAAAGCAGAGAGAGATTTTCATTAATAGCAGGATGTCCTGTGTCAGGCAGAGCAGCCTGGTGCCAGAAGGCTTAGCATCCAAGGGTTAGTACTCTTGCTTTTGTTCTGCAGGGGAATTCTCTTCTTTGTATGCCCAACGTTCTCAAGGTGTACTTGGAAAATGGACAGACAAAGGCTTTCAGGTTTGAGGTGAACACTACTGTCAAGGTAATGGTGCTTGGTTGTTTGTCTTTCTTCCCACCACCTGAATTCAAGGCCATAGCAAAGGTTCACACAGGGGAACTTGCAGCCATTGGTTGTGTTGGCCAGCTAGTGGGAACTGGATTGCCAGCTAATGCTGAGTGTTCTGGATTTTCCATGCACAGGAGGAGGTGTTGCTTTGGGTCACCTCTGTTTTCTTAGCAACCAGTTTCCACAGAACTTGCAGGAACTTGGCAATGAGACCACTGCAGCGTTGTGAAGTGTGATTGAAGCTGGGCAGAAGGACAGGTTGTTGGGAGCCTGGCAAATCAGCATCTGTCCACACGAGAGTTGCTTTCACTGGAAACCACATGGCACAATACAGAGGAGGTTATTTAATATAGCAGTGACGATGTGCCTCCCTAAGAGGAAGAACAACAATGGAGTCCAGATTTGGATAATCATGTAAATTCAAAAAGTGCAGTTGTGCCAGTTGTTCTTTAAGTTGCCTGTTGATGTGCCAGCCTCATTTCTGCACGGGTGAGAGTGTTTCTCTCGGAAGACACAAAATAGGATTAGCACCTTGAGATGCAAAAGCAGCAAAACCTCCCTAGGATCACGGGGGATTGGAGGCATTACAGATGAGTTACCATCATTCTCTTCAAAATACAAAGAGCTGCTCTCCAGAGACATCCATCCAGCACTTGCTATAACTGTGGAGTTTAGACATAGGCATCCAAACTTCAAGTTTTTCTATCCCAAACTTTAGGGTTTCTCAGTGTTTATGTTGGAGTTATTAAGATTTGCCTGTGATTGGAGGCCATAATTTCTTTTAAGGATAGGTGATATCCTGCAGCAGTGCAGCTACCATGGAAAAGATGCACAATGGACAGACATTCTGAAATGTCTGAAAGAATATTCTGAAGGAATATTTAGAGGAAAAGCAAGGCAATAATATTTGTAATGCACTGAAAACTTTCCTCAAAAAGGAGTTTATTGTCTAGTTCACAAACTTCACAAAACTGTTGTGGTCTCTCATGCAACTAAGTCTCTGCAAGTATTACAACTTGTAGGGCAGAGAAAACTAAAATAATTAAATAAAGAAAAGAGATAGTAAGCAGAGGAGAGATGACTTGTAAAGAGGGTTTTGAGTGCCCACCTGTTAATTTCTAGAAGATGGATTAGCTCTTCATGTTTGACTGGAGTTGCTCACCTCTGAACTGGAGCAAGATTTTCTCTACTGGAGTTGAGTGTAACCTTCACCAGTGTCCACACAGAAACACTCACATGGGTGAGATAGGTCCTAGGTCAGGAGTTTTTAAAGGTACCTCTGCCATTTGAGGGATCTTTGCTTAAAACTGAGATGACTTAAATAGTTAAGCTTGCTTCAAGAGTCTTGACTGAGTTGAAGGAGGTATCTTTCAGTTTGTACTCAGTCAAGCCGTACGTAAAGGTTTTTGTTTGCCAAAAATAAACCTAGTTATATTCAGGACGCTTAGTATTCCAGCCAAATTCACCATACAACTGAAACACCTGTTTCAGTCAAATTTGGTAAGATTTTTACAATTACACTTTGAAATTCTTGTTTATTGGTGGGGAGAAGAGTTTTTCACCAGTTCCTTGTAGTTTCTTAAAGTAGAGTTCTAGAAAGCTGGAATGGCTAACAGGGAACATTTGGATCCAGAGCAACAGAGGTGCCCAACACCACCAAACTAAAAACTGCAAGGCCAAAACTTTCAGCATGAAGCACCCCAGGACGTGCAACTGGATTTGATGCCTGTTAACACCTTGAAGTTTTTGCATCTTGCTGCACTCTTACCACAGCAAGCTGCAGCTTCCCTACTTAGTCCTCCTGATCTGCTGCAATGAGTTGTCCTCCCTTTGTCTGTGCTTCCTGTGCTTCTCCTGCAGTTACCTTGACTCGTTTGTTGCCTTTTGACTGCCTGGCTGATATGTTCCTCTGTTGCTCAGACATCCAGCTGGGACAGCACAGCAGCTAACAGCCAAGCTTGTGCTTAGTGTCCCAAAGAAGTTGCCATCCCTCATGCCTCCACTTCTGATGAACTTGCAGGTTTTCTCTAACCTTGAGATCTCTATGATTTTTCTCAGTCAGTGTGTTCAGAAGCTGTCAGTGAAGAGGGAAAGGCAGAACATCACAGAGGCACCAGTTTCCTGTGAAACAGCCTCAACTTTCACTCTGTGTTGCAGCACCAAGGATGCTCTGGGCTGCAGAGAATATTCTGTCTGGCCACTGCCTTTTCAGTGCTGTCCCACATGGCTGCCAGTAGCAGCCTGAATCACGCATGTTCATGCAGTGTCTAAGTTCTGTTTGGCTGTTCATGTGCCTTCCCTCCCCAGGACATCGTCCTCACCCTGAAGGAGAAGCTCTCCATCCGGAGGATTGCACACTTTGCCCTGGCTCTGGAGGAGCAGTACAACGTGGCAAAGATCCACTTGCTGCATGAGGAGGAGCTCATTGAGCAGGTGAGGAGCCCCTGCCTGCAGCTGTGCTGGGGAGGGGCGCCACCACCCACCAGTTGTGCCCAGCAAGGTGCAGGGACGGCTCAGCTCTGCAGGTGTCCCACAGGTGGGTGAGCTTGGCCCCATCTCTAGAGATGCTGTACTCTTCTCTCTGGCTGTTCTATGTGTCAGCACTGCATCTCTCCATTTAGAGAGCACAGAGCAACAACCACAGCCTGAGACTGCTGGGACCCTGCAGAGCAGTTGGGGAGGAGCTTTGTGCCATCTGTGAGACAGGCCCAGCTACAGGGGACTGCTTGAGACTGTTTTAAAATAGCTGTGCACCCAGCTGCTTACAGGTCGCTAGGCAGTCAGAGACTTAACCCAGACAGTTGCCACTTGGATTAAATTCTAAATCAAAAGTCTGTGCCTTGCAAACATGAGGTTATCTCTGTTAGTAACTCTGCTGCTCTGCTAATTCTGGGCCACTTTATCTGCTGAGAATGTGCCTACCCAGGAGTCTCAGCTCTCTTCTGTGGATTTTGTTGGATGGTGATCCACTGTGATCTAAAGAGGTTTGATGGCTAACACTGTCCAGCCACTGAGCTTGTGTCTGAGAATTTCTGCTTTTTTTCAGTTGGTAAGCCTGTAAGGGATTTGCCCAGAATAAAATATGCTAGTGTAAACCCCAGGGGTCTTAACATTGTACTGACATGATGATGAGGATCCAGTGTCTGTTTAGGGCTGCTGTAACTTATGGCTTAACTTAAAAGCAGAGAAGCTTGCCCTTTCCTCTCTCAGTGTCATATGGCCTTCAAGCCTCAGTCCTGCTTATACTGCAAGTGTATTAGATCAATGGATATTTAATGAAGCTTTGCTGTGAAAGGACTTCCAGGCTACCACAGGGAGAAGCAAAAACCAGAAAAAGAATAGAAGATTACAAATTACAAACACTAGCAATGTCTCCCTGTGTTTGCTGAGGACAGTGGCTAATTCGCAGCCATCTGACTTGCTGATAGCTTTAAATCTGTGTTCACGCAAGCCAGAGGCTCACTGCTTTTATGAAGGGAGGAACTGCAGCAGTAGTTGTGGTGTGTTGCTGTTTGTCTGTTGCAGGTGGTCCAAAAAAGAGAATCTCATGACTACCGGTGCCTCTTCAGAGTTTGCTTTGTCCCAAAGGATCCTTTAGACCTCCTGCAGGAAGACCCAGTTGCTTTCGAGTATCTCTACCTGCAGGTGACATTGGGGCATTCCATGCTGCAGAGTCTTGTCTCACCTAGTTCTCATTTCTGCTTTAAACCAAAACATACTTCAGGCCAGTTCAGTTTTATGAATATGAAATGCACAGTAATTAAGAACATAGCAGTTGGATTCAATTTGCCTTAAGTTCTTGAATCAACGCATATGCTTGGCTTTTTAGCAGAATGCGGTTGCAATGAGCTGGGTGGCTCCCTTTATTTGCTGTAGAGTAGTCATATCAGAGGTCTTATCCTGACTTCTCTATGTCCCATCATCAGGCTAACTCAGCTGTGTTTGTTCCAGAGCTGCAGTGATGTGCTTCAGGAAAGATTTGCTGTGGAAATGAAATGCAGTGTGGCATTACGTCTGGCTGCTCTGCATATACAGGAGAGGATCTATGCTTGTGCTCAGTCACAGAAAGTATCCTTGAAATACATTGAGTAAGTTCCCAGATTTCTGTGTTATGTTGTGACTGAGCCTAGGAAAAGAGGGAGGCAACTAAAAGCAGCACTAGTTCTGTGTTTTCCCGGTGTTTAGCTCTGGGTAGAAGACTGTCTCTTAACCAAAAAGACCACATCCTCTTAGTTTTGCCAGTTGTTTTAATGCAAGATGGTTTCATGAGCCTCCCTGTCTTTAACCAGCTGAGCTGCTTGAATGATAGGGACGGTAGAACATCTGGGCATATACCTAAGCAGAGGGAGGTTCCAATCGGTAGCTGGAACAGGGACATGAAATGGCAAATCTCCCACATGATCATGGTTACCCAGGCTGCTCCTGCCAGCATACTAAGATTTGCATGCTGGAGTTGAGAGGATAATCACCGGCTTTGCACAGCCAGTACTTTACATCTCTCCATCCACCAGAACTGTATCAGATACACCTAATTTCATGATAAGTGATAGGTCTTGTGAAGTAATGAGATCTAGAAGAAAATACCAAAAAATGTTTTCACAAGCAGAGGGAGGCTGTGCTGCATGTCATTGCTGTTAGACCACACTTGCTTTAAAGAACATCCGTGCTCTAAGAGCTTGTGGTGGGGCTAATCATTAAATAACAGACATTTGTGTGGTAACTGCACCATTGAGCCTCCACCAGCCCATGCAGGCACCACTGATGCCTAGCTTTCCCAGCCAGGTGCAGGTACTGGAGAGTAAGGAGCAACTGCAGGTAAGTGCAGGGTTCTTAGTTCCTGGATACTTAATGCTTGGGCTGAATAAACTCTTCAGCAGAATATTGGGGCCACACTTTGGGGTCTAGGGAGCTGGAGATGTTGAAATGTAATAATCTTGTAACCAACATGAAGTGAATGTAAAGCCAGAGTCTTCATCCTCTGGGTGGCAAGGAGAGGTTGGCACAGTTACATTGACTAAGCTTGTAGACTGTCTCCTGTATAAGCAGGTAGACATTCTGCATAGGAGCTTGTGCTTCTGTCCTCACTCCTGACCCAACTGGGGTGAGGTGCAACCTGGCAGGAGCTGTCCCAGCACGCTCCAGCCCCCCGAGACTTGGTGCACCCCAGACAGGAGGGGCCTGTGCCCTCCTCTGCCTTTGCCCAGCTGCCCTTCTGCACACCCCTCTGCTGCTGGGAGACAGTGCAGCTGGGACCCCCTTTGCTCCCTTCCTGTGTTTCTGGCAGGAGGGACTGGGGAATCGAAAACTTCATCTCACCAACTTTGCTTCAAAACATGAGAGGGAAGGACATAAAGAAGGCCATCAGCTACCACATGAAGCGGAACCAGCTGCTTCTGGACCCTCGACAGAAGGTAGTGTGTGTCCCCTGGGCTCGAGGGGCCTCCCAGGATGGTGGCAGGCTCTCTATGGGCCAATGAGGCAGCATCTGTCCACCACTGGTCTCCTCTTTACGGGACTTGCGGGAATTTCTCCTGTATTTTCCTCTTGCAATGTCCTCTGCTGTGCACACACCATACCTTCCCTACAGTGTGTCTTCTGTTGAAGTTTGCTTGTGGGGTTGCCACATGGCACATATGGCCATGTGGGATGGTCCTGATCAGATCTATTGCCTATCCAGATGAGATGTGTTGGTCAGATACTGAGTCCTGTATGAGGAAAAGAACATCCTGTCAAACCTGTTGTTGCGAGCTGATATTGGGGGGCTACCGGCTGTTAGGATGCTTTCATGATTTCCCCCCCAATGTGGAGGGGTTTTTGAATAAGACCGAGAGCTCACACGTGGTGCTGCCTCTCACAGAGGAACGGCCAGTACGGAACTGTATTTTAGAGTGGTAGTTAGAATGCACCCCCACCACGCTCAGAAATTCCTACTAAGACCAATGTTTAGTTTACGAATTAACCAGTTCATTAAGGGTTAACACAAACTGTGGGATGAGGTTTAGGGAAAATATTAAAATGCCAAATGGGTATCAGGGATATATCAGGGAAGTAATGTGTACTTTAGGGAGGTAATGCAAGAAGTGCTGTACCCTTAAGGCGTTCTCTGCGAGAGAGGGTTGTGGATTAAAGGAGAGGGAGGGAGGAGTTGAGCCCGGGCAGGACAGCTAGAGCGAGCGACAGAGGGGCTTCTTTTCCAGCTGGCAGGGCTCGGTAGCAGGTCCGTAGGGGGCTGGCTTCCCGGTAACGGGCGACCCCCCAGCAGCAGCAGGCGGATCGGGCAGGCCCCAGTCCCGGGGCAGAGCGGCAGGCAGGCAGGGCAGGCAGCTACGGCAGCATCTCGAAATCCGTGGTTGCGGGGGGCAGCCCCTCGCGGCTCGGCAGCGGCGGCAGCAAAACGGGGAGGCTCCGACTCCGGCCCCAACGGCTGCGGGAAGGACCAGGTGCTTCAGGGGTCATAATCCTGGCCCGCTCACCGTTAGGGCTCAGGCTCGATCCCCGGGGCAGGTAGGCCCGGCCGAGCTCCTGCCCCAGGCTGCGCAGCAGGGCCGTGTCCCGTGCAGGAAAGTCCAGGCAGGCCTCGGTACCACCTGCTGAATTCGCTGCCTTTTTACACCCCCATGACCCACCTGTCCAGGCAGTTTCACTGTCCAGAGCCAGTTGGCACCCATGAGTTCCAAGTTAGGGCGGTAACACTAGCAGGGCAATGCATAACTTGTTGCCCATCCTTCCTGCCTTGTACCACATCTGTTGTTTTGTTTTCATTTGTCCTTGAGCAGCAGGCCTGTTTTTGGTCCGTTAGCTGGGTATGATTAGCAAAAGGCCTTTGCTGGCTTAAAAGGCATTTTATTTAGACTTACGTGGGGAAGAAGAAGAACTGTTTCCCACACCTGTCCCTGTCATGTTTCTAAACAGTATTTCTTCTCTTGCAAAATGAAGCACAGGCTTGCAGCGGTCCAAGTGCGCCTGAGCTACCTGCAAATACTGGGAGACCTGAAGATGTACAATGGGAAGATCTTTAATGCCACCCTGATGGTATGATTGCTATTTATTTGTTTAATTGGGTTTTGGCATGCTGTCCTGTTGCCCTACTTTCTGCATCTCTTACAGCAGTGAACTTGGACAATACTGCAGTGTCAGAGCACAAGAAGCAGTTATAACTATTTTTCTTCACCAGTGGGTAAAATAATGTCTTAACCAAAGCAAACCCTATCTAAGATGGAAGTGTTTAAATATATTTCTAAACTGATTGTTGATGTGAGCATCCTTGCACTGAGTCTTCTTACCTGTCTTTGCTTTGTTGCTCATAGAAAAAGTCATGTTAGCTCTGGTGTTGCAGTTTCAGCCAGCTCCACTCAAACCACTTTTCCCTGCCCTGGGACATCATGATAAATACTAGTAAGGGCCTCTGCTAGGGTAAGTCAGCATAGTTCCATTTAAATGAGTAACATACTAGCCTATACAATAATGATGCATATTTTTTTCTTATTGAAAGTTGTGAATCCTGCTCTTTAGATGAGCTCTGTCTAGATTTTGTATGTTGTAAAGTACTAGAGATCTGATGGCATTTAAAAAACTCTTGAAAAGATACTGGCCACTTTTAAACCTTACTGTGAAAAAGAACACTGCTCTTCACAAGTGTTATTTTGGTTTGTGTTGGGTTTTTTTTGCCTAAGCCGACTTGGATGTGTACTGAACTGTGGACCACAACCTATTTTTTATAGAGAGCTGAGCAGTGTAGGTAGATCTGTGCCAGAGGAGGACTTGACTGAGGGGTTGCAATAATGCCTAGATTTACACTTGAGTGCAAACTGAAATATTTCTGCCACATTGTTTGGGCATTAATTAATTCTTTTAAAGTGTCTGATCCTAACAGAAAGTGTTTACATTTCTCCCAATACCAAAAATGCCTTCCTGAAGATTCTAGCCAGCTCCAGTAGGTCTCCCTAGGTCCATCTGGCGCAGCCTGCCAGGTGACACTTCTGATAGCAACCTGCTGCTGACCTCCTCTTTGGATCTGCTAGATGGCTGGTGCATCTCTGGGGTTGCCTGCCTTTGGGGCACAGGGAAAAGCCAGAGAAGAGAATGCCTGGGAGCAGGTGACCTGACAGCCTGTAAGTAATGGGGGGGCTCCCTTTGCAGCTGGTTACAGTCTAGTATTAAAGATACCACACCAGATCAGGTGGCTGAGGAGTCCCTGCCCAGCACAGGTGGATGGGTTTCTGCTCAGATTTTGGCTACAGATTTAACCTCTTCCCTCTACAGCTACAGGACAGAGAATCATATGTTGCATTGCTGGTGGGTGCCAAGTACGGGGTCAGCCAGATTATCAATAATAAGCTCAACATCATAACGAGTCTGGCAGAGTTTGCAAACATCAGCAGGGTGGAGCTTGCAGAGGAGTCTGAAAAAGTGAACATGGTGAAAATCTATCTGCAGGATCTGAAGGTAAGCAGTGCTTGCATGACAGCAGCAAGGGGCTGTGTCAGGGCCAGAGAAACAAGAGGGAGTCACTCACTCCAGCTTGTGTTTGAAGTCTGGGGTTTAGCTCAGTACAAAAGGCTTAGAACATGCTCAGAAAGGAAAGCTTGTAGGAGGAATACAAAAGGCCTGAAGAGAAGGGGTTCTTCCTCTTGTCCTCAGTGAGACACATCAAAGAAACAAAACACCAGAAAAACAATTCCTATTCTTTCTGTACCTTGTGCAAAAACCAGAGTGGCCTGCCATGGTGGCAGGAGGGGTGAGAGGGAATGTCTTCTCAGAGTGCAGCATGTTCCTGCAGATTGCAGTACAAGCAATATTGGAATGTTTGTCTGTGCTAACATTTCTAATGTTCGATCCACCAAGCTGGGGAAGGGGCTGGATAGCAAGTCCTTTGAGGAGAGGCTGAGGGAACTGGGGATGTTTAGTTTGCAGAAGAAGAGGCTGAGGGGAGACCTCATTGCTCTCTACAGCTCCCTGAAAGGAGGTTGTAGGGAGGTGGGAGTTGGCCTCTTCTCCCAAGTGAGGACCAGAGGAAATGGCCTGAAATTGCTCCAGGAGAGGTTTAGATTGGATATCAGGAAGAATTTCTTTATTGAAAAAGTGATCAGGCACTGGAGCAGCTGCCCAGGGAGGAGGTGGAGTCACCATCCCTGGAGGGATTTAAGAAACGTGTAGATGTGGCACTTCAGGACATGCTCTACTGTCTGAGGTTGTAGGGTTTTGCTGCTTTTTTTGTGGGTGTTACTTGGTGGGTTTTGTGTTAATTTGGGATTTTGTTGTGTAGAGTTTTTTGGTTTGGGTTTTGCTTGGGGTTTTTTGTTTGTTGTGTTTTGGATTTTTTAATGATGGTTGGACTCAGTGATCTCAGGGGTCCTTTCCAACCATCATTATTCTGTGATTCTGTGACTTTTTACTGTTTTCTCTCCCACCCCCCAAAAAAAGCTGCTGACTCTACTGCTGGAATCAAACAGTGCAAAAGACCTTGTCTGCCTGATCACTGGCTATTACAGACTGTTTGTGGATGCAAATGCCTCCATATTTACCTGGGGAGAGAAAAAACAGCAACTGCACCATGTCTCAGCTGAAGAAGGTTTGAAAACCAAACAGCCATTTTTTTTTTTTTTTTGCCAAAGGATGGGGAGAAAGTGAGTGGATCCTTCATCATTAGAAGTGTTATGCCCTCCTGGGAATAGCATCGTGCTAGAGCAGTAGCCCAGGGGCATGCAGTGGTGTCTGCAAATGGTTGAGACTGTCAGGCTTAGTGCAGGCAGCGCCAGGTTTCCATCAATCCCAGAATGTCAGGCAGGGGAAGAGCAACAGTCTCTGTCAGCTTTTCCCCAAATGAGAAGGTTGAGTGCCTATCATTGAGATAGCAAACCTGTCCCTGGCCACTTGTGCTCTTTTATCCAGTTCCTGAACAGTCTCCCCTCTGCTGACATACTTTGGCCAGGAGAGAGGTTTTGTGTGCCAGGCTGTCCTGTCCCCTCTGTCCAGCCTCAGCAGCTGCAGGCTGAGGAGTGGCTGCTGTTGTGCAGCTGCCTCTGCTGCTCTGCAGAGACACCAGGCAGAGACCCAAGGGACCAGCCTCTCCTGAGGCCCTGCCAGTCAGAGTCCACCTTCACCTTGTCTTCAGAGGGCACAGCTCTCTGGGCTCTGAGTCCCTGCTGTGATAACAAGTTCATAACCCTTGCCTGGCTGTTCCTCCTTGCCACCCCAAAGGACAGGCTGATAGATATGTCTAAATTGCAGGGTATGAATCTCGAACTTGCAGTGACTCTGAAGACTCCTGGGAGCTGGATTCCTCCTCAGATCATTGCTTGGACACTCCTGTAGCATACAGTAGCACTCATCCTGTGTGCAACGAGGAGGAGGAGTTTGGAGAGCTGGAGGAGAACAGCAGGAAGTCCAAAACTGGTGGGAGTGACCGATGTGGTGGAGGTGACAATGCAACAGACAGCACATCTGAGGCTTCAGATTCAGCCAACACTGAGAGCCGAGGGTTTAAGACAAGTGGCTCCAGTGACTCCATGGATGCACTGGAAGAAGAGGAGTTGGAAGCCTGCTCTTCCTCCAGACCGGAGTTCTTCCACTTCTGTGCACCAACAGTGCAGGAGATGAGCAGATCAGACAAGAGCTTCTTTCCCATTCATGCTGCAGGAGGTTCCAGCAAGGCAGAAGCCAGAGACTACTTCTGCTTCTTGCAAGTACCCCATGCAGAGGAGGCTGTATGTGAAGATAGCCCCTCTGAGCAGAGAGGAGAGGACACCGATGCGTCTGTGCTTGAGACCAAGCTGTCTGAAAGAAACACTGTGGGCTACTACAGCCTGTGCTACAGCTTATCTCCTGCAGGCAGCATGGAGAGGAGCAGCAACAATCACAGCCCTCAAGGAAGTCCTTTGAAAGATGGGTCTGCCCAGGAAAAGGCACCATGTGGAGCAGAGCAGATGGCAGACACAAGTGACCTTATTTTGGAGCCACCCCCAGGCTTTGGTGACACCAGCTCTGAGGAGGAGTTCTATGATGCTGCAGACAGGCTCAGCCCTCCTGATGCCCTGGCAGGTAAACCCTCATCCACTGGCTGCAGTTCATGCTGGCCTAGGGCATTGCCTGTCTCCCTTCTCAGTCTTCCTGGAGGGATCATCTTTCAGTTCTTCATAGTTCCCTCAAGATCTTTGAAGGACCTTTGAACATCTATTCTTCATAAGCCACCCTTCAGCATAAATACAGTGGAAGTGCACACAGGGATCAGAGATGCAACTTTGCAGGGAGATTTGTCGTCACATCCAAGTATTAAATCCCATAAAAAGTTTTCAAATTAATCTGACATTCTGCAGGAATTCCAGAATACTGATGTATAGTTCTGCATGATCCTGAAGCCAACATGCTGGCTGAGTGTAGTTGTGTTTCCTCAGAAAGGAGAGGATTCTTGTTTCTGAAATAACACTCTCTTTCAATATTAACTGAACTTCCTAAGAATTGATTTTGTTTTGTGTAGTTAGAACAATTTTGGCTTTTGCATTCATGCACGGTAACAACACCACATTCAGGCACAAAACTGTAATCCCTGGAAACCATCCAGGTTGGGAATCTCTGATAGTGTTTCTATTCCTTGTTAGTCGCTGGCAGCCTTAGGCTCTCTGTAGCTGCTGCTGACGTCCCTGATCTGGACCTGAAGGTGGTGGCTGTGCTTGCAGTCATATCCAGTGACTGCAGCAAACAAGGGGAGAGGATGTCCAGCTCCCCTCATCACTGGGCCTGGACTGCAGCCTTTGCAGCCACAGGTCCCAACTCTTGATTTTTCCTGTCATGGCTGATTCCAAGTAGGTGATTGGTCAAAACATGCCCTTGGGAGCCAGGCTTTGCTGCCAAACATTCATGTCTGCAATTGCAGGATCTGTGTAAAGATCTCTTTGTCCTACTACATAGATGTGTGGATATTCTGCTGTCTGGGACTAATTTCTGACTCTTACATTTTTCTCTTGCCAGCAGGCTGCACCATGACACCCCAGGATGGTACAGACCCCTCCTGCATCCTAAAGGAATTGAGATGTTACAGCTCAGGGGAAAACCTGGTGAGAAGGCAGGCAGCAAGGGAGGAACACAGAAAAGAGAAGGAGCTGCTACATGCCAAGAGCCTGAGGAAGAGGAGATCTTTCCTGAAAACCGATTACACCTCGCAGGTCACTTTCCCGTTGGCCTTGCCAGGCTCTCTGCAGAGCTGCTGCTCTTGGACACCCCCACCCACACTCCCTGCTCTACCCCCTGCACAGAGCACCAGAAGGGATGCAGAGCTCGGGCTTGCTGCTACCACCCAGTCCCAGAGGGACACAGCTGGCACAAACCGATCCTCTGACCTGATGGAAATGGAACCTGACACAATGGAAACAAAATCAGTGACAGACTCGGTGGTTTCTTCCATCTCGGCTGTTCGCCTGCAGGGTGCCCAGCATGGGGAGGAGGGTGCAGGGGTTGCCATACCTGTCGAGGGTGGCCTCCAACTTGGACATGCTGTACACCCACCTCTCCTGTCCCTGGGGGAAGCTGTGCCCCTTCCTGGGGGACAAAGCAGAGCTGCCCAGGGAAGTTCCTCCATGAAGGCAAGTGCTGGGTGTCTGAGTGAGGAGAGCTGTGTGGCCACTGGAGGCTGGCTGGCCCCAGGGGCATTGCAAGAGCTGGATGAGGGGACAGCAGCCCAGCAAAAGGCTGGTGATGTACCCCCACTGCAGGGGCCAGAGGGGACTGGCCCTGCTAAAGAAAATGTGCTGCTGCCAACAGCTCATGGCCCCACTGTGGCCTCTCCCCATGAAGTGGTCCAGGACCAGGCACTGCTGCCCACTGCTGGGAGGCAAGCAGAGTGTGAGACACCTGTCCCAGCTCCCTGTGGAGAAGCAGAAGCCAATTGTGACAGCTGTGCTGGAAGCAGCAGTGACCGTGCCCCATCCCAGGCCAAAAGCAGACACATGATAAGCAAGGAAGCCTTACAGAAGGTGCGCAATAAAACCCACGTGGGTTTTCCAGATGCAGCCCAGCTCTTAACAGACTGCAGCCACACTTCAGGGGTTATAACTCGCCTCTCCTGGCTCTCGTTTGGGGTGAGGACAGACCTGGTATCACCCAGCCCATCTCAGGAAAGCGCAGACATCCCACTAGAGCTTTTGGCCTCTAAAAATACCAGTGGGTGCCTGGGGCCTGATGCTGCCAGAAGGGAGATGCAAACATCCCCAGCTGGACCATCCTTTGAGAAAGGGTTGGTAAGCAGCCAGGGGCTGGATGAAGGAGAGCTCAGCAAAGACACAGGAGATGTGGCTCACAAACAGCCACAGGCTGTTCACACTCTTCTTCCCAGAGAACAGGCTCCCCAGGTAGAGAAGGACTGTCCTCTGACTCCATCTCTAGGGCTTTCCATCTCCTCAGGCCCATTTTCCTTTGGCTTACTGGGGAAAAGAACAGGAGACCATGGGGCTTCAAAACTCTCCTTCCTCTGCTTTAACCACAAGAAGGATGAGCAGACCCCTTCTGACCCCATCATGACTAGGTCCTTGGATTTTTCCACAATGAAGAAGACATTACCACCACAACTTGGGACAGAGAAGTGCAGCTGTCCACTGTCCTATGTCAGCTGTTTCCACAGGCCTGACGACAAGGGGGAATGCGAAGCCACCATGCCCATATGCAGCACATTTCTGCAGCCCCTCACCACCCCACCATCCAGCAGCCACAGTCTTCCTGGGGCCCCTGTGGGCAATTACCCAGTCTCCATTGCTAGGGATATGGCGTGGTGGGACCCTCATGTTCGAGCCCTCAGACAGCTGAAGGACCAAGCACAGGTGAACTCTGCGGAGTTCTCCTGCTTCCTAGCCTATATCACAGAGCTTCAGGAGGTTGTGGGGAAGCTCTCTGGGAACCAAGCAGCTCACCTGCAAGATCAGTGTGCAGAGCAGGGCACTGAGAGCAAGGGTGCCCTTGGCTTAGCCTCCCGAGACCTACTGTCCAGTTGCCAGGAGCTCCTTAAAACAGAGCAGCCCCTCAAAGAGCTGCAGGATGCCCTGAGGGTGACATTTGGCCACCTGGTTCAGCTGGTGGTGACCTGCTTCCAGGTGACACACTGCCAGCTGTGTAGGCAGAGGCAGCAGGAGCTCAAGGCTGCACTAGTAGACGTGGTGGGCACCTACCACCAGCTTGTGCAGGCTGTTCACCAGCAGCTTTGCAGGCAGGGCTGCCCAGATCTGGGTGCCAGTCTTCTTGCCCGCCAACACACAGCTCTTACAGCTGCCATGTATTGTCTACTGCAACAGTTCAGGGTTCCCCAGTTGTTGTGACAGGGATGTTTGGTGGGTGGGGGAGATCCCAGCCATGTTCTGTCACTCCACTTACCAGGCTCTCCCCCGTGTGTCCACTCGTGTCTGCTTTGCTCCACCAGGAGCTGCCCGGTCTGGGGTGGCCAGGGGAGGACACTCCATACTCCAGCCCTTGTGTCACTCTGTGTGCACAATCCCTGTGTAAAGTGCGAACTCTTAGAGTACTTAGTGGCTTATGCACCTTGCCTGGGGCTTGTCCCTCCCCTCCCAAACACCTTGCAGGTGGCCCGTCTCAAGGTGTTGTTTTAGATGCCTTTTGTCCCCTGTGGAGAAAGACAGGAGCCCTTTGGCCTGCTTGTCCTGCTCATTGCACTCCAGGCAAACTCTGAAGTAGAGTGATGTCAAATCCCACCCTAGCCTGACATGAAGGAACCCAGTCTGCTTTGTCCACCTTCTGTGGCTAAGGATGTGTCTGTACTTGTAATGGAAAACTCTTTGGGGATACTCTATTTAATTGCTTTTCCTTGCAAGGACTCAAGAGAAGGAAGGTGGTCCTAAGAGAGGGAGGCAACACCAGATCTTGTTCTTCTGATACGATTTCTGTGCTTCAGCCAGTTCTGCTCATTTGCTTTACTGATGCTTGAGAACGACCCTGATTAACCTTGCCATGCTGCTTATGGATCCATGTATTCCAGAAGGAATAAGCTTCAAGACATACCACCTCCACAGCTGTGGAGATGACCCATTACACTGACCTGCCTGGGGGAAGGTGAGCCCCTTTTCCCAACCTTGTCAGTAGCTTCTCTGCCCTGTGCAGTGTGTCCCTGGCCAGGTGTGGCTGTCCTCAGCCATGGTCTGACTGCATGTCCCTGTCAGGTCAGGGCTTCAGTGTTGGGGGCAAGATCCTCAGGCAGTGACTGAGGACAGGGCATGGGCAAGTCGCTAGTTGTCTGGTGTCTGATTTGGGGTGTTTGGGAGCCATGTGCTTTCCCTGAGGGATGTCTGCAGTAGGCCAGCTGCTGCAGCCAAGGGTGCTCAGGATATAGGGGTCAGCAGCAGAGCTTTGCTGAGGTACCCCCACAATTTTTGCTCATTCTTTAATGCTTCCAGAGGGAGTAAAGGGCAAGTCCTTGCAGCTGAACCCCTAGTGTGGAAGATGATGGCAGCTGGGGCAGCTGGGAGTGCTGCAGCACCCCTGAGAAACCTCCCTAACCAGGAAGACACTTCACAGCCAGGTATGCTAACACCCACAGGAATTCAGCAACCTGTAGCAACCCTGCAGCTGCTGCTCTGAGTGCCCACAGGCAGGGGCAGGCAGCAGGCAAGCAGGGACAGGGTGGCCAAGGTCACTGGGAGGGCAGCACTGCCAGCTGGTTTGGGTTAGCATGTGCTGCTGCTTGGGCCTTCCGTTACAAAAGATTCTCACACTGCAGGCCAAATGCAGAGCTCTGTATAGAGGACCTGGGGGACATAATGAGTAAGAACCCCTAGGCCCTGTGGGGCATCAGAGGAGCCTGTAGGGCTCAGCAAAGCAATAGGCACCAGCAGACATGAACTCAGACCATGGGGGAACAACACCCTGTGTCCAGCAACTGCTGCTGCAGGCCCCTCTGTCTCACAGAAACTGGATTCCAGGTGGTGTAAAAGGAGAAAGGAAAATACAGAAGTCTATGAGAGAGTCATTTATCTTAGAAGATAAGACCTTCAGATCCTTCCTCTGGTAGTTGGATGTCATTGACCGTGAGGAGGGATGGGGTTGCATCTAGTTTGTTGGGGATTTTTTTTTAAAAATGGCTAAGAACATAGCAACTTCTATCCATCAAGCCCACTTTCTGCTGTGGTTGTGAAATACCTCCATGCTTTTTGTGCAGAGCACAGTCAAACCCCAGGTACCTTTCCAGAAGGAACATCGAGGCTAGTGAACTTCACGTGTCAGTGCATGATAATGCAGATGCATGGATCAGTAACTAAGGATGCAACAGGAGTCCAAGAGTAAACATTTTATTTTAGCTTAGATGCACAGAATTACCCATAGGTTTAAACAACTCACCAGGTCTTCAACTGGTTTAAAGTTGGTAGGATATGATGCACCTGGGAACTGTTTCTCACTTGAGAATCACTTCCCATCCCATGTTCCCCTCACTGGAACAGCACTGCCCTTTTCCATGGGAAGGAATTATTTCTCACAAGTGAGCTTTGCAATTCTAACTTCACCTTGCTTATTGTTTAATCAAGATGAAAGAAATACCTTAAAGCTCTTGTCCCAGAACAAGTGTAGAAAGTGTTAGTCAGAAACACACTAACAAGCATCTGCAGAGAAGCAGAACTGAATTCCCATCAGTTTTTACTTAATCCCAGCGCTCCATCAACTTTTGTTTTCTGCAAAAGAGGAAAAGTAATTTCCAGCATTGTCCTGCAGAGGTAGAATGTGTCACACTCAATGAGGTTCTTAAGATTTCAGCAGAGCTGTTTTCACTATGAACATTGATGCTGGTGCCTCTCCCTGAAGTTTGGAGTTTGCCTCTCCTCATCTGCATAGCTCCATAACCTCACCAAATAAAGTTTTCTTGTGTGTTGTCATACTGAGGTATTTCCACTCATTTCATGGCATCTGGTAGTACATAGCCTTTTCCAGAAGAAACTCCAGCTTTCAAGGCTGCTGGCCAGCTTCGGGTCTCATAGTAAGTTGATAAGACATCAAAGACTGCCAGGAACAGAGAGGAAGGAGCACCAGTGAGACCAGTCTCTGCCATACACCCCCCACTGGCTGCAGAACATTAGGGTGTCACAACACTGATGCCATAAAAGGTCAGCATGGGGCGGGTGTTCCCTTTCATTTAACATCTGAGGACCGAGTGTTTGAGGCAGCTCACCAAGGAGCAGACTGTTTTGGAGGTGACTTTGGGAAGCTCTAGCTAGGAAAAGCAGAGGCTGTGTCAACTAAAGCAGGGTGCCCCTGGTCACTGATCTAACTTGTCCTGCCCCTCTGTGTTCCTGAGGACAAAACCAGTCATACCTACTGTGCTTCTGCATCAGGTCTCCTCCTGGGGGACACAGTGGTCTCTGGCAACTGGGCTTGGTGCTCTGCAGAGCCTTCCACTGCTTCCCCTGCCTGATGCTGACAGCACGGGAAGCAAAGACCTCATGCCAGAGGTAAGAGTTTACTAGAGCTGGCCTGGGACAGCAGCTTTTCTGCAGCCCCTAGCAGAGATGGGCACATTACAAAGCCACAGGCTGCCAGCAGAAGTGGAGGAGCACAGGCACATCCACTGCTGTGACCAAATGGCCCAGCCATGGTTATAAATGACCCGAAGCCACCACAGTAACACAGCACACAACACCCACCCTGGTATCGTGAGCCTTGCCTTGACTGAGCCTCACCCACGACTGACAACTTCTGTCCTTCTCCCTTGCCTGGGACCTTGTATGACCAGTAGCAACAGCAGCTGCCTCACATCTCCCTACACAGTCACAGATTTGTGCAAAGCAGAAGTGACAAGTCCTGCTCCTCTGAGAATGGGCCAATGCAGAGAACCACACAAGACCTTAAAATGGGAGCAGCAGGGACAAGACCTGGGGGGGAGGGAAGGGGGCAGGCAACCTCTGCTCCCAGTGTGTCCCCTGTTGCTCAGCACCAGCCTCCAGTTTGAAAACTCTGCTGCTAGAGAGCCTCCTCCTCCAGGACACAGCTCAGCCTCTCACCTTGGTTAATGGCCAGTGTCTCTGAGTGGTAGTTCCTGCTGTTGATGGCTTTCACCATGTACTCACGAATGGGCAGGCGAGCTGTTTGCAAGGACTGCTCATGTGCCCTCTGCAGAGTCAGCTTCTGCAAGGGAAGCAACAAGCTGCCCCATGTGCACCATCTTGCACCTGTACAGCACCATGGCTGGGGCACAAGCAGCTACAGAACAAAACACTGGAGCTCATTTCACCCAGGCTGCTGCAGTCTCTCCTCAGCCTGGTGCTGCATCTGGCAGAACCTTGAGGACAAACAGGTGGTGGCACAGCTGTGATGTCTCAACTTGAGGCAGAAGCAGCACTAGGTAATACCAGTGGGATATCTCTGCTTTCACAAGAGAATGGGGCAGATGGCGCCTCTGGGTCTGACAGGCTGCTACCCACCTTGTGAATACTTTCATCCACCAGGCCTCCGAGGACATACACTTTATTTGGATCAATATCTTCAAGAACTAGAAACAAGAGAAGTACTTGCTCACCACCATACAACAGTAAAATCCTGCACTACATCACTCCCCAAGCAAGACCACCACTTCCATGGAAAAGCTGTGCCAGTCACCCATCCCCCTGCAGCCTCAGACTGTGCAGGAGGCTGCATGCAGCTTCCAAGCAGGAGTGTCTGCCTCACCCACAGGCAGGGAACAGGGGGGATCAGGCACAATCCAAAAGCACTGAGTGCCAAGGATATCAGGCATTGCTCCTTGTAACTGCCGCCTGTTACGAGATGTTGCTGACCTGCTGCCTCTGATCCCTCCCTGCTCTGCAGATGCCTCCCCACTGTCAAAGTCACCCACTAAAACCTTCCCCCACCTATACCAGATTCTTTATCAGTGAGGCACTTGTGCAAAACAAGAAAGGGATCTAGTCCCCAGGAACACACAGCTAGCTAGAAATGGAGGAAGAGGAGAAAATAAACACAGCAGCAAAGTAAGCAATAATTAAGCAGTGTTCTAGCTCCTGCATTATTTCAGAGAAGGATGCAATTTAGACTGTATTCACAGGTTTTTAATTAAGTCTGTTGCAGATCACACACAGCCCTGACTCAAAACCACATTCCCTGTCCAAATAGACTGCGATATGAGTAGATTTAGCATCAGACTTAATTGCACAGGTTCTTTTCAAAAATAAAAGCTTCACAGTCAGTCTTCTGCCCCAGTTCCCCTATGCCTAAAGCAAGTAAAATATTTACCATTTTCAGAGTCAGGAGTGAGATAAACAATTTTATCTAAAGGAAACAGGTCCAGGTAACTTTCTTGAGTCGTATCCATCTGAAAAATGCAAGTCAGGAAGAGAAGCAGCCCATTAACCCAAACTGTTATCTGCCAGAACAAAATCCACTCTCTGACACATAAGTATACTTGAACTGACACTACTGCCCCAGGTGTCTGAACTCCTACCACTGGACTGTTTGGGTTTTTTAATTTGGAAAATGTTTCTGCATGGGTATTGAACAATGTATAACTCAAAACACATTAAATTATCTTCAAAATCACTAGACATGGTTTGAGAAAGGGAGACCAGCAATAAATTGCCTTATTTTAAAGGAGGTGGCAATTCCGGATATTCAGGAATCTCCAGTTCAGGTGGTTTTCTACCCTCACTGTCAGAAGGTGCAGCCCCATGGGTGCTGTAACACACACTGCTCCATGTCACTGTGTGACCTATACATGTGGGTCTTGTGCTTAAGTCAGACTAAGCTCAGGACAAATCTCGAGACACCAACGTATGACCTGCCCAAAGCCTGACCAAGCTTGTGTCTGCCTGTCTCAGCATCACAGGTCTCTTTGCAGAAGCATGTGGAGAAGGAATTCTCCTGCAGGCAGGAGGAATATAAGCTGTCACTAGAAGGACTTGCACATCACTCTATTACCTGTCAGTTCTTGTCTTCTGCCAAAGGGCAAGAAGATTTGAGTTTACCCACTGTCACTGAACTGCATTCCCACCATCCAAGCCAACCTCAGCCTGTCTTGGGGCAACACTAAGGGCTGTGGCATGCTGTGAGCCTTGAAAGCGCGGAGGTCGGAGACCCTTACCAAATAATTGGAGAAGCCATCGTTCATGCGAAAACACTCCTCGTAGATCAACGAGCCCGCCACAAACTCTGTCAGACAAAGCCAAAACGGCTTCTTGGCCCGTCTGTTTGCCCCATAGAGTCTCCTGATCTGCGAGGCGAGGCGGCTTGTTTCCTTCAGCAAGTAACAACGACAGTGACTCAGAAGTCTTGGGGCCAGGAGTAACATGGCACCACTCAGGGCCTGCAGACACCTGTCCTGCCCTTGTCACCCGTGGCTGAGGCTCAGGAAAGGTTGCTCCTCAAGGAAACCCGGCGGGCTGGGTGCAGGCAGCCAGCGCTGAGACCAGGCAGCCATAGGCAGGCCCAGGAGGACAGGCAGGGACGGCCGGGGACAGCAACCCCCATAGGGCCAAGCCCCAGAGAGCTGCTGTGTGCATCCTCATACACACCGGCTGAGCTGGAGAGTTTTTTAGAGCTTTCCAGCACAGAACAAACCGATGACCTGCCTCAGCCACCTGCTCTTCCCCTCTGCTCCCTCCCTGCAGGCAGCACCCCCAGGAGCAGCACAGGGCAGGTCCCTTCCCGAGCCGGAGCAGAGCGGGGCAAGCGGATGAGAGCGCTCCCACCAGACCGTGTCGGGGCACGTCCCAGGTCTCCGACATGCCTGCGGACCCCGGAGCGGCGCCGCAGGGCGCAGCAGCAGGGCACCCGTACCTTCTCCGACATGCATTCGGCCACGCCGAGGTCCACGCAGAGCCGGGGCCCCGAGGCCCGGGCCTCCAGAAGGCGCTCCCTCGCCAGGGCGGCCGCGGCCCTCCCGCCGCCCCGGCTGCCGGCCCCTGGGAGGCAGAGCAGAGAAAGGGCAGCCCGGACCCCGCCGGGCCCCCACCCCGAGCCCCCTAGCAGGGCCGCACCGCCCCTCACCTGCGCCCTCGGCCCGCCGGGCCCGGCTCCTCTCCCGCTCCTGCTGCCGCTTCCGCCTCTTGGCCGCCAAGACCCGCTCCCAGCGCCGCTGCTTCCGCAGCACGTTCCGCTGTAGGAGTAGCCGGGATCAGGCCTGCGACCCCTCCGCACCGGCGGAGCCGCGGGGGCCCCCGCCCGGCCGCCCACCTACCGAGCCCTGCGCCGCGCCGCTCGCCCGTTCCGCGCCGGGGCCGACGGCCACGGGCTCGATCCGTAGCAGACGAAGGGTCTCGCAGACTATCGCCTCCTCCGAGCAACCCCCGCCGCCCTCCATCGCCGCCGCGGGGCCCTCCGGGGCGAGACTGGGCGGGCAGGGGCGGCCCCGGGCGGTGCCTGTCCCGGAACGGGAGGGGCGGGTGTCCCTGGCGGGGCCGGGAGCTGCGCTGGGCGGGAGCGGTTCTGGCCCGGGCGGCCGCGGGGCTTCGGGAGCGCGGGCAGAGCCGGGCACGGTTGGGGGGAGCGGGGCAGTCCCCGCCGCGGGGCCCACCGCTGATGTCAGTTACCAGTTGAAATGAGAAAAACTGGGGGGGTGTGGAATCACATTTCGGAAAAAATAACATGAAAGGGAACGTAAGGGACAAGCAGAATAAAAACAGAGCCTACATAACTATTCTATGATTCTATCAGGAACAATTTTCAAATACGATTTTAAGAATTAGAGAAAACCAAAACCAGATTCCAATTAGACAAAAACACTCCCCAGTAGTCACGAACCCGGCCTTGAGACAGGCCTGGAGGACAGATGGAAGGAACGGATAAGAGCTCTGCCCACAGCTTGCCTTGGTTACAGCCTTGAGCACAGGGGAAAAACACAGTAATTGAAATCACCGTATTAATATATTAATGGTCCATCAGCATCCTAAAATTCATACCCACAGGCTAGAGGGACCCCTGCTAACAACACGCCACGCCCTCTTTTAGCAGGCACAGTGACATTCCTGAGCATTGGCCCTTGAAACGGAAGTGAGGAATGAGTGACCCATAATGTGTGCCAGTGATAGAATGTTAGAGATCAAGTTCTTTCTCACGTTTTTGGGTATAAAAGTAGCACTTGCGTTTCAGAAAACTGACCTTGCTGCGTAGAACAGCCCCTGCCCCCTGCTCTGCACAGAACCGGGAATTAAAGCAAGTATCTCGACCCTGCGTGTGGGTGGCTCCTTGCACAGCGGGTGACGGACCCGCTCTGGGGACAGACCAGGAGCGGAAGAAACGTCCCGCGGTGCCGGCCGCCCCGCTCCTCCGACCCGCGAGCAGCCGGGGCGCCCCGCTCTGCGCTCCCGGCGGCTCCTGCCTCGGCGTCTCCCAGCGCTGAGCGCTGCGCCGGGCTCAGGGCCTGGCGCCCCGGGCCCTGATGGGCCCCCCGGCCGGCGAGGCCGGCAGCTCCGCGGGCCGCGGCGCAGGGGCCGTGCCCGGGGTGGGGGCCGTGCCGGAGGGAGGCGGGCCCGGCCGTGCCCCGCCCCGCCGCCCCTGCCTGGCGGCCCGCTACGGGAGGACGGGGCATGAGCGGGTCGGTGCTGCGTGGCCTGCGGTTGCGCGCGCCCGTGAGTAGCGCTGGGCCCGGGGCCCGTGCGGGGCGGGGGTGGCTCCGCGGGGCTGGGGCAGCGGGCGGCGGCGGGTCGGGCCCAGCGCGGCGGGCGGGGACGGCCATCGCTCCTGCCCCGTTCCCTGGGCAGCCGCCGGGTGCAGCCCCTGGCGTCCCGGGCCTGGGCTGCCCTCGGTCCCCGCCCAGCGACTTGCCCGGCGGCGCGGCCGGTCGACCGGCCCCTCTGCGGGAGGGCGGCGGAGCGGGAAAGCCTCGCTGGCCGCGATGTTGTGGCCTCCAAGAAGCTGTCGGGGCCCAGTGCGGCCACCGGCTCCGGCCCCTCCACGGCGGCTTCTTCTCTCCTGGGGCGTCACACGCCGTCGCCAGCGGAGGGTGAATCTGTCCGGCCCTTGCTCAGCGTCCCTCCTACAGCTGCTGCCTTGTGGAGATGCTGCCCCGTGTCACACACCCTTCGTCCTCAGTCCCCAGTTCTTTTTCTTCCAGGGGTAGAGAGGAACTTTGCACTTATCCTCAGAAGTTTCGTTCCTGAGATTGTTTCCCTGCTTAGAGATGCTTTAGTGAAGTTCTCATCATTTTCATAGATGGTACCTGGATGCATACTCTGGTACAGCACATACAGCTGCTTCAGCACCTTCCTCACAGCAGCAAGCTGAGGTGTCTCTGCCCCAGTTATCACAGTGACATGTTTATGCTGCAGTAGCGTGGTGGTGTTTCAGGCCAGAACTCTTAACTGTATGCCAAGCAAGACCGCTTGGCCAATGTCGGATCCAACAGGTTTAGTTTTCACCTTCATCTGTGAGATGCAGCTGCTTTCGTAAAGCAGGCAAAGGGGGCCTCAGTGCTGCAAGACCACAACGTCTTACTCTAATGGCCCCTTCCAGTGGTTCTGGTGTAACAATGCTGTTTGCTTTAGGCCTCCAGAAGGCCTGATTCTGATGCCACTGATTGTTCTGCAGGAAGGAATGTCACTTTGCCTGGAGGAAGGCTGATTGGCAGGGGGGAAAAAAAAGGAATTTATTCTTGGTTCTTTTCTGTTGAAGGAACTCAGTGAGCTGGATGTCTCTGTGATGTTCCTGTGTGCAGATTGGTTGGAAACACTTTTTAAGCTTGGGAGGTGCTGCAGGTTCAGTGTTGGTACAGGTGGGCTGACCTTTGCCTGGTGAGGGCTGCAAGGGGCAGCAGCCATGGCCTGCAGCTGAGTGAGAGGGTGCACAGGAGGGGCAAGGGGGGGTGGTGCTCACTAAATGTCTGCAGAGCAGCCTAGGGCTGCAACCAGCAGTGGGACTTAACTGCCCTGATAATGGAGCCCTGAGTGGTTTGCAGAGACAGAGGTGCCTCCAAGACCTGTCAGAAGAGTTGAGAAGCCCTTCCTCCCCAGGCTGTCCAGACACTTTGTGTCCTTCAAAGTCCTTTCCTCCTCCTTTCTCCCCAGCTTCTGCCTCTCTTTGCCTCGGGAGGACTCTGGAGGCAGCCCCAGCTGTCATGCAGCACCAGGGAGGAGGGCACTGCGAGGCTTGTGGGGCGGTTCCCGATACCCAATAAGAAGGACTTGCCATATGACATCCTGGAGCTCATGGAGGAAGTGGAAATGAAGGTAAGAGAGTTCTGCTGCTAAACTCTCAGTGGAAAGAATCAAAAGTTCAGGTTGGTCATACACCCTGAGAGAGTAGTTGTGGTCCAGTTAGGTCTAACACAAACCTGGTAGGAGACTGAGGTGAGCAGCAGATCTTGCTGACCTCCTTGCACTCCACAGGATGGGGCTTCTACTGGAAATCCTGCAGAGTGTTGGCAGGATTGTTGATCTCCCTGGTGCCATGAGACTAGGGGTTTGTTTCAGATGCAGTCTCATGCACGGTGATAGCTGGAAGACTGACGTGATTGTTTTTCTGGGAGAGCATCTGGGTATACCTGAGACAATACTAGGTGTGTTTTTAACACTTTTAATGGACAAAAAATAGAAGAGGAGCTGTTTTGATGGCAGTATAAAAAGGCTTAAGGGTGGGTGTTTCTGCTTTTGAACTTTGACTTTTTTTCTCCAAAGCTAAATGGGCTGCACTGTAGTGGAACAGAATGCAGAACTGTGTATAAGGGGAAAAAAAAGGAACTGGACAAGAGTTTCCTTCCCTGCTGTTGCAGAGAAGGAATGCCACACGGTCCTTACTGCTGGCTCAAACACTCAACCATCCACAGCTCCATGAAGACTTCCCTCTAAAGATTGGACTAGGTGATCCTTGAGGTCCATTTCAACCTGGCACTCCATGATTCTATGATATGATTCTCTTGGAAGGGGTTCATCTCAAGGGAGCAGCAGTCCATCCCTCCCTGTCCTTCCTGCCAGCCTGTTGGAACTGTGCTCTGCTACTGCTGCTGTGAAGTTTGTGTAATAATGACAGGACTCAGCAGGCTTGAGGTTAAACATGCTGTACAGAGGAAGAGTCAGCTCAAATGTCAGATGCTGTGCCACCAACCCCTGTGTCAGTGCACTGAGGGTGTCAGCAAAGACCTACATATTGGATTCGATCAACTTGGGAGACTTGGATATAGAAACTGTGCTGCCAGCCTCTCTTGCTGGAGGTTTCTCAGTAAACAAGTGGGTTGTGGATGAAGAGGGAAGAGCCTCCCGTGGTAAAGTAACAGTGAACAGTGAGACAGGAGGAAGGCACCAGGAACTGTGTGGCAGAGGAGGGAGGTTGCTAGAGGGGTCAGTGACACCTGGGCCCCTCCTTCTCCATAAAACCCCTGAGGAGCAGCAGCCAGCACAATGGTGGAGCCTGCAGGCAGTTGCACAACCACAGCAGGCAGCCAGGCACGGAGGCTGAGCCCCTGCTGTTAAGTGCCAAGTGCTGTGGCCCAGGGGGTGGAAGCTGCATTCGCTGATCCTGCACAGGAGAGGCAGCAAGAGATTCTGGGGGAAGGGCAGCCCCCCACGCCATCACAGAGGTGGGCTGAGCAGTGACCAGGGACAGAGGGGAAGAGCAGAGCAGCATCCTTGTTCCAGCAGATACATCACCATGTGCCAGCACCCCAAACCATCTGCAGTGTGGGTTGGGCTGCCCCTGCCTGGCATCCTGCAAGCTTGGAGGGAAGAGGAGAGTTAACAGAACGTTTATGGTGGTCAGATGGGCACAGGAACACAGAGAGTGGAAGCAGGGCCAGGGTTCCTGGGGGGAGGATGGAGAAGCTGTCAGAGAAGCAAGGGATTGGGTAGGGAAGGGCAAAGCACCGAGAGAGCTGGACCTGGCCAGGGATGTTAAGAGCAACAACAAAAGTTTCTACAGATATGTCAGCAATAAGAGGAAGATGAGGGAAAAGGTGAGCTCACTTCAGAAGGGCACTGGAGACTTGGCCATGGAGGACACAGAGAAGAAGGTTGAGGTGCTCAGTGACTGCTGTGCCTCAGTCTTCACCAACAAGGGCTCTGTGGTCACACCTTCCAAGTTGGAGAAGGCAAAGGCAGGGACTGTGAAAAGGAAGATCTCCCCACTGTAGGAGAAGAGCAGGTTCATGACCATCTGAAGGACATGAAGGTGTACAAATCTGTGATACCTGATGGGATTCATCCACAGCTCCTGAAGGAACTGGCCGAAGAAGTTGCAAAGCCTCTGTACATCATATTTGAAAAGTCTTGGCAGTCTGGAGAAATCCCCACTGACTGGCAAAGGGGAAACAACTATTTTCAAGAAGGAAAAAAAGGAAGACCCAGGGAACTACAGACCAGTCAGTCTCACCTCTGTGCACAGCAAGACCATGGAGCAGACTCTGATGAAGGCTCTGCTAAAGCACATGGAAAACAAAGGGGTGATTGGCAACAGCCAACACGGCTTCATCAAGAGCAAATCCGGCCTGACTAATTCGGTAGCCTTCTACAATGGGGTCATGGCATCAGTGGACAAAGGAAAAACAACCAACGTAATCTACCTGTACCTGAGCAAAGCCTTCAACAGTGTCCTGCAGAACATCCTGGTATGAGCCTGGAATGGCATGGATTGGACAGATGGACCACTTGTTGGGTAAGGAGCTGGCTGGATGGTCAAACTCAAGCTGTGGTCAACAGCTCAATGTCCAGATGGAGACCAGTGATGAGTGGTGTTCCCCAAAGGTTGGTACTGAGACCAGTGCTGTTTAGCGTCTTTGTCAGCAACTTGGACAGTGGCACTGAGTGCACCCTCAGCAGGTTTGCTGATGACACCAAGGTGTGTGGTGAGGTCACACGCTGGAAGGAAGGGATCCATCCAGAGGGACCTTGACAGGCCGGAGAGGTGGGCTTGTGCAAACAGCATGAAGTCCAGCAAGGCCAAATGCAAGGTCCTGCACCTGGGCCAGGGCAATCCCAAGAACTAATCCAGGCTGGGGGGAGAATGGATGGAGAGCAGTCTGGAGGAGAAGGACTTGGGAGTGATGACAGACAAGAAGCTCAACATGAGCCAGCACTGTGCACTGGAGCCCAGAAACCACCCGTATCCTGGGCTGCATCAAAAGAAGTGTGGCCAGCAGGGCCAGGGAGGGGATTCTCACCCTTTACTCAGCTCTTGTGAGACCTCCATCTGGAGAACTGCCCAGTTCTGGAGTCCCCAACATAAGAAGGACATGGACCTCCTGGGAAAGTCCACAGGAGGCCACAGATGATGAGAGGGCTGGAGCAGCTCTGGAGACAGGCTGGGAGAGTTAGGGTGTTCAGCCTGGAGAAGAGAAGGCTCCAGGGAGACCTTAGAGCACCTTCCAGTGCCTGAAGGGGCTCCAGGAAAGCTGGGGAGAGACTTGGGACAAGGGCCTGTAGTGAGAGGACAAGAGGGAATGGATCAGAACTGGAAGAGGAGAGATTTAGGCTGGACATGAGGAAGAAATTCTGGGCTGTGAGGGTGGTGAGACCCTGGCCCAGGTTGCCCAGGGAAGCTGTGGCTGCCCCATCCCTGGAAGTGTTGAAGGGCAGGTTGGATGGGGCTTGGAACAACCTGGTCTGGTGGGAGGTGTCCCTGCCCATGCAGGGGGGTTGGGTTTAGATGATCTGTAAAGTCCCCTCCAACTCAAACCTTTCTGTCATTATGTGTTTGGCCATAGGTATAAATGGGCACAAAGAGCAAGAGGACTGGGTCTGCAGAGACTGCTGGGCTAACAAATGGCTCTCTGAGCCCAGCACATTATGTTGCTGTCTGTCCTCTGTGTTCAGTTACAGTTCTTGACTTGTTTTTCTTTCTCCTTGAACAGACTGGATTCCTGCCCAATGTGTTCAAAGCCATGTCTCACCGGCCTGCTGAATTCAGAGCTTTTTTTGCTTATTACAATGCCATCATGAACAAAGACACAGGTAAACCACTCAACCACCTCAGAATTGCCCTTTGCTTTGTATAGGTCAAGTTTCTTGAAGTGGCATTTCCAGTATCCTCAGATGTGTTGTCTCACTGCGCCTCCCAGCCTGCCAGGACAGCTGCCAGGGGCTGGAACTGTGCAGCTGCTTCTGGCTTCCCTCCTACTGCACACAGCTTCATACTCGTACGGTTCTGGTTAAAAAGCAGCTCTCGAGCCAGGCTCTGCTGCCTCGCTGCACCCTGTCGTGACGAGGAAAGGCCGGGCAGGAGGAGGAGCCGGGAACCGAGGGTTGGGATGGGCGCCCGGGGGGTGTCTGGTTGCGCAGGCGGGACCACAGCCCCGAGCCCGGCGGGCAGGGGGGTCTGGTAGCCGCGACCGGGCTGGGTTTCCCAGGCAAGTCCAACATGGGAGATGGCCGATCCAAACTAAACTGGGGGTCAGTCGGGTTGCAGCTCAGCAGGGTCAGGCAGCCTCGGCTCCCAGGGGAGTGGCAGGTCCGGTGGAGGCTCCTGCAGCTCGTCCCTCGCAGCAGGGATCGCAGCAGGGATCAGCGACGGGCAGCGCACCCTCCGAGCCCGGCAGCTGTGCTGGGGGGCTGCGCCTTCGGCCCCGGCGCCCAGAGCCGCGGCTGGGTGGGAGTTCGTGCCCGCAGACAGACTGAGCCGGGGGTCTGTGCCCTGCCGCAGCTGGGGGGGACCGAGGTCTGTGCGGCACTGGGGCAGTGGGTGCCCGGCGGGGGAGGGCTGCCCTGCAGGGAGCTCTGCTCAGCTCTGAAGCAGTGTCAGGGCTGCCTGTTGCTCCTTCACACTTCCGTGGTGCAGGGCAACGAGGGACCTGTTCTCACTGCTTTTGCTCTGAGGGTCTGTTAGTAAAACTAGGGTTTTCACAGAATCACAGATTTACTGAGGCTGGAAAAGACCTCTGAGATCTTCAAGTGTGGCCTATGACCTAACACCACCACATCAGCTAGACCAGGGCAGTAAGTGCCACATCCAGCCTTTCCTTGAACACCTCCAGGGATGGTGCATACACCACCTCCCTGGGCAGTCCATTCCAATGTCTGGTCACCCTTTCTGTGAGGAAGTGCTTCATAATGTCCAACCTAAACCTCCCCTGGAGCAGCTTTATGCCATATTTTGTAAATAAGCTGTTGTGTGTAGACTGCTCTTCAAGCTTATGGGAGATGGGGGCTTGGGAGGAGCATCTGGGCACGATCTGGAGGCAGGGAGCAGTGCAGCTTTGTGCCTCTCCCACATGATACACACAGTTCCTGTGTGAAGCTTTCTGCCCTGCTTGTGTTACTGTAGGGAAGCCATGTCCTTACCTGTATGAGGGTCTGTTTTCCCTCCTGCTTCTCATGTTTCCTTTCTGATTTGAAGAGTAGGAGTGTTTTGGAACTTACCCTTTTCAGCATCTTGCCTGCAGTGTCACCCTCCTGACCACCTCTTAATCCCTCACTGTAAGCAGGTGCCTCATGAGCAACTGTCCAGCTAGATTGGTCCCATGGATGATCATAGTGTCCCAGAATGGTTTGGGTTGGAAGGCACCTTCAAAGCTGATCCAGTCCAACCCCTTCCCATGGGCCAGCCCCTTCCCACTAGCCCATGTTGCTCCAAGGCCCATCCAGCCTGGCCTTGAACACTCCAGGGGTGGGACATGCACAGCTTCTCTGGACAACCCAGGCCATTGTCTCACCACCCTAGATGTAAAACATTTTCTCCTTATCTAAAATCTAAACCGACTGTATTTCCATTTAGAACTGTTGTCCCTTGTGTTATTTAGTTCTGTCTGCATGTTTTCTGGAGGTCTGTCTCCTGGGCTGTTGTCCTTGTTTCAGCTGGGATAGAACTAATTCTTCTCAGTAGCTAGAGGAGCTTTGTGTTCTGGATTTAGTATGGGATATTTTAATGAGAAGAAATTTGATAATCTACTGATGTTTTTGGTTGTTGCTAAGAAATCAAGGACTTCTCAGCTTCCCATGTCTTGCTACTGTGTGGGAGTACAAGAAGCTGGGAGGAAGCACAGCCAGAGCAATGGACCCAAACTGGCCAATGGAATATTCCACATCATACAAAATCATGCTCAATATATAGATGAGGGTTGGCTGGGAAGATCAGTCTCTTCCAGGACTACAGTTTCAGGATTTTCTCTCCTCTGGGATCACTAGCCAGGTGTCATGGTCCACTCCACGGTGGACGTGTGATGATTCGTTTCAGCTGTGATTCCGAAGTGCAAAAATGAAATGGCAACAGGCCCAGGGAGTTATCAACACACAATGACTTTATTGGTCTTGCCTGAAAAGTAGCATGTGATAGAAAGGAAGACAAATAGGAAAGAAGAGGTAAAAATGGGGGGGAAGAGGATAATAGCTACCACCACAGGTCCAAAGGCGTATCTATGGTCCTGAATCCAGAAGGCATTCCTCTGCTTCTTCTTTGATCATCATGATCTCTTGGTGGGGAAGATCTTCAAAGTTCAGTTACTAAGGAACCATCTTTTATCCTGGGTAGCACACCTTGCTCCTCCTTGGACTCACCTCCACTCCAGCTCTGTCCCGTGGAAATGTGCCAGTCTCCACCTGTCTGGAGTGAGGCTTCCACGCATGCCCACAGAGGAGTGTCTGAGGCTTGGCCAGCTTTGGAGGCGGGTGGCTTCTTACCAGGAGGTGTGGTTTTGTATTATAATAACATTATAATATTTTTGTATTATAATAACATTATAAGTTAAACTAAGGCTTCATGGGTGTTGGCACAGCAAGTGTGATCCATCTTCCTCGACAGCTGTTCTTCCCTTTGCTGCTCCAGTAGAATAGACCAGTACCAGGTACCAACACTGTCTGAGCCTCACTCTGTTCTCCATGGTTTCTGCATCTGCAAGCCAGTTCAGCAAGCCACTGCAAACTCATGTCGAGATGTTAGTCCAGATTTTGGGGTCTAGTCACTGATGACAATGTTGAGACAATACTGATCTTCTGACTGACTCCTACACCAGGGATGGGCTGGGCGTTGGTCAGCAGGTGGTGAGCAATCGCATTTTGCATCACTCATTTGTATATTCTATTACTACTTTTAAAATTTCATTTCATTTAAATTATTGAACTGTTTTTATCTCAACCTGTAAGTCTTCCTACCTCTGCCTCTCCCGTTCTGTCCATCATCCCCGAGACAGGGCAGGGTGAGTGAGGGGCTGCATGGCTCTGGAGCCACAGCAGCGGTGCTGCCACAGCTGCCCCCGGAGCCCTCTCTCCTGCTTCCACAGGGATACTTGCATGGGGGGCCCTTTTTTACAGCCAAGTGTGCCAAATCGTTTGTTTTCCCTGTAGGGCGACTCAGCAAGGCAGACAAAGAGCTCATCATTGTGGCTACCAGCACTGTGAATAGATGTCCCTACTGCGTGGTTGCACATGGAGCACTTCATCGGATCTATTCCAAGCAGCCAATGCTGGCTGACCAGGTCAGTGGGGGTCACAGCAGCGTGTGCCCACCTCCTTCCCATGGTCCCTCTGGAAGTGGGAATTGCCCCTCTCGTGTGTGTGCTTTCTCACCTCAAATTTTGATCCTTAACCTATCTTCTGAACCTTTCATATATGTGGTTCCCAGCATCCTTGAGCAATTTTGACATGTTTGGGGCCCTACCTCAATACCTGGCTTACTAGGTTTGTTGGTGAGCAGTCAAACCAGTAGCCAGTGGGTGCAGGACCTTGAGGTGGGGGTCTGTATGTCCCCATCCACTCTCTGGGCAACATGAAGGGTGGGATGGCTGCCTTGCAGAGTATTCATCCTGCTGTCCACAGCCTTTGCTGATTTAATCTGATCTCTGGAGAAAGTTTCTACCAACAGGGAGCTTAACATCTTGGTGTCATTGGGTCCGGTTCAAGAACTCTTCCATGGCCTGGCCTGCCCAGCAAAACTGCCATAGTCCCTGAGATAAGACAGGCAGTAAAAATGATGAGTCTCTTGTCTAACAGCAGCCAGTTCATCTGGTTCAGGTGCTGAATAAGAGCCTGTGTCCTGCCATGTCTTTGGTGTGTGGTCAGTCAGTCACCCTGTGTGCTGGGTCCACCTGTGCTCAGTCCATCTGTGCTACCTCTGGTTTCTATCTCCTCACAGGTCATCGTGAACTGGAAACTGGCCGATCTGAGTGACCGGGAGCTGGCCATGCTGGAGTTTGCACTTGCCATCTGTCGAGCTGAGAACGTGACTGAAGAACATTTCCAAAAGCTGGAGAGGCATGGGTTTGACCGTGAAGATGCCTGGGACATTGGCATGATTTCGGCTTTTTTTGCCATGTCGAATCGCATAGCTCATTTAATTGACCTGCGCCCAAACCCAGAATTCTGTGCCATGGGCAGGATGCCCGGCGTAGAGAGGGAGCAGGAGGAAGCTAAGCACACCTGATGTGGTTCTCTGAGAGCATCCGAGAGATTGATCAAGCTGTAAATTGTCAAGCTCTTGTGGCTTATTTTTCCATGTGTAAAAGTGTTAAGTTGATGCCAGATGGCAGCAGGAGCGCTGTGTGCTTCCCTGTTCCCCGGGGACCCTGTCCCCAGTTCGCAGCTCGCTCCCGTGCCCTGGCACGGCCGAACCACCCCGGCTGTGGTCTCGGCAGAGGCTGCTCGGGTACCCAGATCGCTGGGTCACGATGTGGCCTCAACCACCCACCCCACAGCGAGTTCCAGCTGACAGGCTGCGCGCTAGCCGTCTGGCCGTTGCGGGGTGCGGGCTCTTGGGGGCTGCGGGTGAGCGGGACCCGGGGCCTGCAGGGAGAGGGGCGGCTCCTCCCGGCCCCGCCCCTGCGCGGCGGTCACGTGGCCCGGTCCGCCGAGGGGCGGGGCTGGCGCAGGCGCGGTGCTGCCCGCGGAGGCGCGGCCCGGCCCGGCCCGGCGATGCCCGCACCCGGCGCGCCATGAGCGCGGAGGCGGAGAGCCCCCAGGCGGGGACCGGCAAAGGCGGCGGCCCGGCAGCCCCAGAGCCCGGCTCGCCTGCCGGCATGGAGCCGGCGCTGGCGCCTGCCTCCCCACGGGCGGTGCCGGGGGGCGGCCTGTTCGGGTGGCTGCGCGGGCGCGGCCTGGGCCGCAGCGCCGCTGTGGACCCGGCGCGGGACACCTTCCGCGCCATGACCGGGCTGTACGGCTCCATCCAGCCCGCCGACTCCGTGTACCTCAGCACCCGCACGCACGGCGCCGTCTTTAACCTCGAGTACTCGCCCGACGGGTAGGGCCCGCGCGCGGTCCGCGACCGGCGGCTCCCCCCGGCCCCGGGACTGCCTGCCGCCGCTGCCGGGCGGGCACAGGCGAGCGCCCGGTGCGTGCGCCCTGCCGCCCGGCTCGGCTTCCCTGGCCTGCAGCGGCCCTACTCGCCGCGGGAGCACCTGCCGGTGCTGGGCAGGGCTAACCCTCCGCCCCGCCGCTCCCTGCCTGGCAGGCCGCCGTTGTGGTGGCCGGGTGTGCCCGCGGCGGCGGGACCCTGGACCCTAGGCGCGGAGGTCGCTCAACCGGCGAAGCGTCGGGACGCAGCCTGTGGGAGATGGGGCCGGGCTCGTCGGGCCCAGGCGCGGTGCGGCGGCTGCCTCTCTCCGCCGTCCCTGGCTGCCCGCGGCCGGAGGGCCTGGAGGCCGTGGGCCCCGCGGGCCGGCTCGTCGATGCTTCACTCCCGGCTGGCAGCTGTACTGCAGGCAGCGGGCACTGGGGGAGCGGGAGAGCGGCCAGAGAGGGCTGCCCTGCGCGGGCTGCCGTCCGCCCTGCCCAGCCACGCTCCCGGCTCCTCTGCAGTTTGTCCTAGGGGAGAAGGGGATAAACTGGGGCACGAGGTTGAGGACACAGCGGTGGAACCATTTATTTAAGCCCTCAAAAGTGTTTATGGCCAATGTCCTCAGAGAACAGTTTCTGTTTTAAATGTGACAGTTGTTTATTAATTTACTTTTCCTTGGATTTTTTGTGTCTGCATAGACAAATGGGCTGAAAGGTGTCCTGCTGTGTGCCGGTGTAACAGGATAGACAACAGCAAGTGACAGTTGAACTCATTGAGGGTAAAAGATGTCCTGGCACTGCAGCTCAAAGCAGAGTAACCCATTCAGAGAGGTCTGCGTGTCTGCATCTTGCTGTATGCTTGTATGTCCAGTTTTCTTGGCAGAAAGACCTGGCAAGCTGGAGTGTTCTCAACAATATCTTCAGTTTGGATGATTGGAACTGATGTCTTTGTTATGTTTGTCTAGTCAGCTTTTCTGCTTTCAGTGAGTTTTCATCAAAACAGACTTCTGATTTCCATAAACATCTGAACTAACGACAGTTTTGCCAAAGTTGTGCTGCAGTCAGGTTTTAATCCCTTATTGGTTCCTCTGTATTTAGAAGAGGACAAAGTTAAGCTCTAGGAATTTATTAAAACTGTTTTCAGGTGGCTGTTGCTGGAAAGCAGTTTCCTCTGTAGATCCCCAGACAGGTGCATAAGGTCCCTGAGGCAGGGGATCCACTCTTGTGGCCAGGTGGGATCACTGGTGGCTCAGTCACAAGGAGTAAACTGGAAAAATGCCAGGTGGATGTTCTGTACTGGTGTGGGAAGCGTCAGCTGCAGTTGCAGTACAGCTGCCATTTAACATTATTTGTACAAGTTTTGGACAAAAGGTATAATTCTGCATTCCTCCCACTTCCCTTGCCTGATGCTTGTGAGACTGCACCGTGACCTAAACCAGGGACCTTAGCTCTCCAAAACCCAACCCAGCAGAAAGGTTCCTGTGCCAAAGAGCAGTGTCCATAGTCCTGGTGTTGCTTGGCCCTGCAAACCACCAGGGGGTGTTGGGTAGGGTTAGGACCACAGCACTGAACCTGTTGCCTTAACGCCAAATGAAACAGCCCAAACCTTGCTGTCCTGCACAGTTCTGTGGTGGTTAGACTCAGCTCAGGGCACTCACAGGCCTGCCCAAACCCCTGCTATCCTGACCCATCCTGGGCCTTGGAGACTCCTGGTCTCCTGTAGCCTCTCTGAAGGGAACGCACAATATCTCTGTGTCCTTGTTCTTGCCCCTTCTTTCAGCTTCCTCTGCAAGTACTGTTCTGGGGATGTGGTGGGGATCTGGCCTTTGTGCTGTGTCTTCACTGCCTGTGGGGAGCTGCTCCTCCAGGGCTCATTCTGGGGACCCAAGGTCGCTGGGGCACATGGCCCTTGTGCCATAACCCTGCTGTGCTGGTCAGAGGTGCTGCAGTGTTGGGGAGTGCTTGAGCTTTCCTGGAACTTTCCTGGAGCTCAGCTCCACTTGGGTAACAGGACAGACTTCACTGTCCATCACTGTACTTCGTCAGGCCTCCCCACCATCTGTGAGCCCAGAACACACCAGTACCTGTGAGGCTGGTGCAGAGCTACCCAGTCTAAAGGCAGCTAATGTTTCTCTGCTGGTGGGAACCCCTGTGAATCGTCTGCAGACATCTCTCTGGTCTCATTCACAAATAATGTGTATCCTGGAAAGGTCTATAATTTATTTTTTTTTCACTGAGAAAGCTTTATATGGAGGCAGAAGTCTTTATGTGGCTTTTTTTTTTTTTTAAAGGAGGAAATGTCCTTGAAATAATAATTCCTGGAAGTTGTTCTGGTGTTGGCAAGTGAATTAGGTGATGCAGTAAGATACTGAATCTTGCTCCAGACTTTAGTTTGTCCTCAGAATAGTAATGATAGTGTGGTTTAATGTCTGTTGTGAAATATCTCCCAAAAAGCATGGATAACAATTAGCTGTGTTCCTAGCCTGACTCTACTTGTGCCCAGTTTAGACTGGTGCCAGTGCCTGCTGCTGCCTTGGACCCTTCCTTCCATAACTGCACCACTGCGTGGAGAAAACAACACCTTTTGTCAGAGAACTCATTTTCTTTGTGGTTAATAGCATGATGTATCTGATAGCGATTCCCTGGCTTTTTGCTGTTTTAAAACCAAAGACTTTTAAATATAAACTTCATAAGCTTTTAGTGAAAAAATTAGTTGCAGACAGGCTAAATATTTTAAATCAAACTTTGAATCAGTCTTATTTCTGCCTTCAGCACTTACTGCTTCATGCTATTGTGATGTAGATAAAAAGCAGGCAGTCAGCAGAGCTGCTTGAGTGCTTGGGCTGTTGTGGAAGGGTGCTATGCTTTAGAATTTGGCTTTAAAATTCTGCTTCTGCAGACACAGTCTGAATATCATCTTGATGCTGCTTTTGGGTGGATGCCAAGCTGAGCAGCAGTCCAAGTCAGCGTTAGGGAGGAGATGAGGACACGGTGCATCTTCACTATGAAGGAGCTACTGGTTGCTTCATAGCTGTCTGCCTGTCACAGAGCAATGGTACAGGAGCGCTGTCATCTGGAAGGGGCCCAGGGAAGTGTTGTGGGAACTGATGGGGAAGGAGCTGGCAGGGCTGTTCGCCTGTGCTGCCCCTCTAGGCAGGGTGAGTGCAGTGATGGGGTAGGGGCTGGCTCGGCTGCTGCAACTGTGAGCAGGCTGACCTGGGCAGGCTGTGCTCCTTCTCAGGGCAGCCCCCACAGGCCCTGCAGCTTACAGAGCTCTCCAGCTGGTTGTCTGACACCTGAGCAGCGGACTGCCAGGCCACAGAGCACCCCAAAAGTGTTGCCAGTGAAGGACAAAGGGAGACCATGATACGGGCGCAGTCGTGCGGGAAACCTGCAGCAGAATTTCCACTTGCACTTGGGTTCTGTTGTCTTTTTTTTCCTTTTTGCTGCAATATTAGGCAAATATCCTCACATGAACAAAGCAGTGGGTTTCATGCCAGGGCTTGATTCTTCTTTTTTCCCAGACTGGAACCACTGGGCTCATGCAGTGCACTGCAGTGATGAGCCAAAATACTGTCAACAACTGCTGAAAAAGCACAGGGATGTGAATACACTTAACTATGATTTAAATGATGCCATCATTGGACCTATGAAGGACGTAGCTGTTATAAAACAACCACCTTGCATGTTAAGAAAAAAAGTTAGTTAAAGGATCATGTAGTCTGTCCAGCAAATGCACCAGCTGTGCATTAATTAAGCATCAGCCAGGCAGGGGAAGAGTCATCGTCCGTCAAAAAGGAATTAGAGAAGTCAGCTTCCCCAGAATAAAACAATGTGCCATTTTTTTCTACTTTTTTGAGAATGGGTATCTGCAAGAAGGCAGTAAAAATACAGACACTGCTGCAGATTCTGTACAGTGTCAAGAGAGCGCCAAGCTGAGTAGTGGTGAAGCTGTATTCCTGTGAGGACAGGGAGAGGAGATTAGCTGGATGTACACAAAAGTAATTTTTTTTTACTGGATACAAATGTTTCTGCTTTCCTTTCCTCCCCTGCAGGTCAGTGTTGACTGTTGCTTGTGAACAGACTGAAGTGCTGCTTTTTGACCCAATATCTTCAAAGCACATCAAAACTCTCTCTGAAGCTCATGAAGACTGTGTAAATAATATCAGGTAGGTTGGAAATTGTAAAGACCTCATGTTTTGACTTACCATAGATCCTTCTCTCATGACAGTGTCATAAGTTTTCGTTATGTGCTGTCCTGGGGAGAGTGGGCTTTGTAAAGCCATTGGGCTGCAGTTTGCTTTGTGCCGTTATCCTTCTTCTTGGTATTGGAGAAATGGAAAGGCTGGAAACAGGAAAAGGAGGAATCTGAAAGGGATCTTTGTGGTATAAAGTGCTGAGCAGGTGGCTTCATTGCAGCAGGAGCTGCAGGTTGTGGGAGGGTAACAGTGTTAAGGCACCATCACCTGTTTTAACTGAAGGAGCCCTGAAGGAGTGTGGTAAATCAGAGCATCAGTGTGGGACTGATGTTTGACCTGAAAGTCTGAGACTGCACCAAGATGAGATAATTATATCAATTTAGGAGGAAATACTTCCTTGGGAGGGTGGCGAGACCCTGGCCCAGGCTGCCCAGGGAAGCTGTGGCTGCCCCATCCCTGGAAGTGTTGAAGGGCAGGTTGGATGGAGCTTGGAGCAACCTGGTCTGGTGGGAGGTGTTCCTGCCCATGCAGGGGTTTGGAACTAGATGATCTTTAAGGTCCCTTCCAACTCAAACCAGTCTGTGATTTTGTGATGAATATGGCTGTATTTTGAATTGGAACAGTAATTGACATAGTTGGATGGACATTTCCAACAAAGATTGGCTGCTTTAAATGCAGGTCTGATGTAGAATCGCTGGGAAAGTGGAAGGGCTTCTGCAGTTCAGCTTGCATGCAGTCTTTGTGGTTTAAATCCTGTGCTTCTCCAGAGGAAGTGGGAAACAGCAAGCACAGGAACCTAAATCATCAGTGTTCTTGTCATGCAGTGTTTCTCCTTTCAAAGTCTATTATTTGTAGCTTTTCTGGGTCTGAGAATAGACTTTCACACATGAACTTAAGACACTTTTTTAATCTTGTGGACAGTATCGCAGCTTCTGTACTCAGATTCTCAAATTAAAAAAAAAACACAAAAACAACCAAAGACCAGAATGAAAACAACCCAAAAGCCAAACTCAAACCAAGAAATGCAGAAGCAATCTAAGCATTTCCACTCAAAAGAGCTGAAGCAACGTGGGGTGACAGGATCTTTACATGTTTATGAGATATATTGATGTTTCTCACAAGCTGCCTGTCCTTTCTAGAAGAGATTGAAGTTCTGCATCAGTTGGATTTCTTTCAGAAAAGCTGAAGTAAAGCCTGGAGCTCTCTGACACAAACAGAGGAAGAGATGTTGAGAACATGCATTGCTGTCAGGAGATACAGCTTTTCATATGTCTTGCATACCAGTGGTTGTTCTTTACCTGTGCTTAGGTTTTAGATGGAGCTGGTTGAGGAATAGAGCTGTGTTACCAAGATAGGAGGAGGCAAAGACAAAGCTGATTTATTGAGATTTCTGTAAATCTCTAATTCAGTATCTGATCTTTACATTCAGACTGCTCTTGCCAGGGATTCAGGGGAGTGAGTGTGGATTGTGTTGGATGAGGAGCATTCTGTTGCAGGCTCCTTGACCCTGACCAGCAGGCTCCCTCTGTTGCTGCCAGCGGTGCTAGTGTTGACAATGTATCTTATTGCTTGGTTGAGAAAAGCTTTGAAACTTCTTTCCACTTTTTTCTCTTATTCATAGGTTCTCCTTTCTTTCTACCTTGGCAGTCTGTGAGGCTTAGTAGGTCAATTCTTGGTCCTTATATGTCTTTACTCTGCATAGTTTATTTTACATGAAAGTGCCAGTACTACCTCAAGCAGATATAACTCTCAGATCTATTGTTAGTCAGCAGACTAAGGTACTTCCTTGCACTGTGTAGTAAACTTTCTGCTTTCCTGTGAAATCCTTCTTAAAGCTTTTATTTTGTCTTTATAGGGTAGTGGCACCTTTTCCAGAGTTCACCTGCATGTCCCCACTTTTTGCTGCTAGAAACTTAGTACAAGGAACTCAGCTGTATTTTGTAACACATGGTTAATAGAGCATTACCTGGAGTACAGCTTCTGCTTAATGAGCAGGACTCCAGACTCTATGCCACTGCAGAATTCCTTGTAATAAGCAGCAAAGATAAACACTCGTACTGCTGTGTCCTGCCACAGGTCCCTCAGAGGTGTGTGTGAACAGGGAGGTGTGTAATGATCCTCTTCCAGTAGCCTCCTGGTCGCTGGGCGTTGGTGTATAGTCATCTGAAGCAGATGGTGTTTTCCACCTGAATTTGGTCAGGTTTTGAGTTTAAACCTCTGCCGTGGCACAAATGTGTTTCAAGGAGTATTTAATAGTGTTTTTAAAACTTGCTATCTTAGTTTGGGGCCCTCTAGTGGTTTTTTGTTGCTTCTTTTATGAAGTAGGAAGACAAGGAACAATTAATCTCTATAATTTCTCAGTGTCAGTCAGTTTTACGTGCCTGAGTTGTATGCACCTTCAATTACCTGGTTTTTACACTAATCCTAGACTACCTGCTCATTTTCTATATGAAAGCTGTTCAGCACCATTTCTATCTCCCTGTTTCTTCTGAAACCTGTTGTGATGGATGGAACAGGGTTGCCTGTACTATCCACAATAAAGGCAAATGTTGGATTTATACAAGACAAGATATGGTTTGCTTCTGCCCTGAAAATCTGAAATACTGGATTATTTCCATTGTGGCTGGTTTCCAGTGTTTTACTGGAGTTGTTGCTATTTTTATATGATGTAGCCTGGTTCTAAGTCTAAAAGATAGGATGTTTCTAGAGGTGACTTACCACGTCTCTGTGGAGATAGTTCTTGCCTTGGCGTTCTTGTGTAGCTACTTCGGTGTTTTCCAGATAGGTTTTATTTTCGTTTTTATGTCACATACGATTTTTTCCTCAAATGTCTTCATCCAGCATGAATTGCAAACATAAACCAGAAATTCTTTTGTCCTTCTAAAAGCAAGGGCATGCATAAATTGCAGTGGAAATGGAGTATGATAAACTTTGTTCTCTGTAATGCAAACTAAATAATTTTATCCTGTAATTTTCTCAGTGAACCAAGTTTGTCTAAGTATGCCTTCAGACAAAGTCTTGTCTTCACTTGATGTTTCTGAAAAATCTGGTGTTTTCTGCAGTAACCTCTGGACTCAGTTCATTACCTAGCTATGCCTTTTTAGTGCTGAGTCAAGCCCTTCTATCCCTTTCTGCCTGATAGAGTGCTTTTATATCAGATATTGTTCTGTAGTCACCTGAAGGTTTTCAGGCTCCCTCATGCTCCTTCAGGCAGGGGTGATACATATATTGGATTTTTGGCTGAAGACCAGAGATTGTCTTGATAAAGAATTACCACCTGAACAGGCTAAGTACTTCACCTGATCAGTGCAGTAATCCAACTACTATGACCCATATTCTTTTACACTTCCTCATCTTCTCCTAGTATGGCATTAGTGACATCTGTTAAGGGAGCAGGGACTCAGGACCTGCTGAGTGTGGGTCACACACGGTGCACATGGAGCACTGTGCATGGGATGCAGATTCACCATGTGGATCTGCAGGTCTGTCACTGCCCTGTGCCGTGCCAAGCAGTAGGCTTGCTTTTCTTGTAGTACTTTGAGTTAAACAGGATTTTGTGTTGTGATTCAAATTCAAAGCCCCAAATGCACATCTGTATTGAAGGAACCCATGAACTTGGGTAGCCAGTGACACTTGGGCAGCAGCTGCTTCCAAAGATGATCTGAAATTCTCATCCTGAATAGTGCTCTGCCCTTGCATTGTGGGGTGCATACTTGCTTTAGTGCCTGTGAAAGGCCCTCTGCCTGCTTTCTGAGCTGTACTACACAGGAAGGAAAGACAGAAACCTGGGGGCAAAAGCCCCCTGCCCTTTGGTGGAGGCTGTTGAGGCTGTGCAGGTGGCACAAAGCCTTCCTGGCTGCAGGAGGTCTGTGCAGGTTGTGGCTCAGCAGCTGCAGTGGGGAGTGATCCTAGGGCACCATGGAGCTGGATGGGCTCCAAGCAAAGGATGGGCAAAGGTGTAATGAAATTCAGGGCCGAGGGAAATGTGCAAGCAGTGGCAGTATTCAGATGTACATCTAGTACATGTTTCCCAGATAGCAGTGCCCTGTCCAGTGCCAGTAAAGCAGAACTGCTTTGCATAGATAATCCATGGGATTAAACCTCTGAAGCAGCAGTGTGTCTGTTGGGCGTGAAGCTGGGGCTGACTCCAAGCAGCAGAGGTCTGGTAGGGAAGAGCTTCTGGAGGTCCATCATCTGTAGGAACCTTCTGGTGACTGCAGGGCTTGGGTGTCCTCATCACCTCCCAACAGGGCTGTGCTCTGCCTCCAGCACCAGTGAATCTGTAGGATCCCAGAATCCACCCCTGGAGGCTTCGCCTGTGTTGGAGGTCAGGATCTGGGGAGAGCTGTCTGTTAAGCGTGAAGCAGAGCATTGTCCCCATGGGGGGATGGGTTTCTGTGTGAGCACTTCCACTGGTGCTTTGGTGGTTGTGTGGTATTTGTGATTCATTAAAAGAAACAAAGTACCAAAAAACTTCTGCTCTGCTCATGCAGCTTAGGAGCTACTACAGAGGTACTGCTGGTTCATATCCCAGCAGGACTGGTTTTAATGAAACCAGTTTATTGGCAAATGTTTTGCTGTAGGTTGATTTTTTTTTTTAATGGCCATTCTATTTATTTCTGTGCTACCTTAAATTCCAGTTTAAGAATATTTAAGTTAGTAAAGGCACTAAGCAGCCACAGAATGTCTGTCCCATTTTCAGGTTTCTAGATAATCGGCTGTTTGCAACTTGCTCCGATGACACTACGATAGCACTTTGGGATCTCAGAAAACTGAACACAAAAGTGTGCACTTTACATGGTCACACCAGCTGGGTTAAGAACATCGAGTATGATACCAACACAAGGTTATTAGTAACATCGGGGTTCGATGGAAATGTGATCATCTGGGACACGAACAGGTAGGTGGCTGTGTTCTTGCTGTCGTTTCTAGACAACAGAAGGGTAGAGTTCTTCTGCAAACTGTGGAAAACCTTCCTTGAATGGTGGTATAATGTGTTCTTAAACACTGTGATTAGTTTGTAGCTATTGTCAAGAACTTAGATCACCTTTATGTGACAGTCCAGTAGCTAAAAAGAGTTTTTATTGCTGACATGCCAAAATGTAGCTCTTCCTTTTTGAGAAAGTTAACAGCACTGTTGTGGCAGTTTGAAAAAGTGAACTCTGCCATTTCATTAAAACCTGATCTGAGTAGGATTAAGCCATTTTGCATGAACAAGGCTTCTTATCCCATCTTGGAGTCTTCTGGACCTTATTAGGGAGTTGTGTCAAACTAATTGCAGCCATTTCTCGTGCTTTCTTTGGTGTGCAGGTGCACAGAGGATGGATGTCCCCACAAGAAGTTCTTTCACACCCGTTTTCTTATGCGAATGAGGCTGACCCCAGACTGTTCCAAGATGTTGATCTCAACCTCCTCTGGATATCTTCTGATTTTGCATGACCTTGACCTGAACAAATCTTTAGAGGTTGGCAGCTACCCAATTTTAAGAGCTAGGAGGACTGCATCAAGTTCAGGTGAATTCTTGTGGAAAATTCTGTGGCAGCTCCTGCATTAGAGATGTTTTGTGGGATACTCTTAGGTAGCAGAAGAAGGCAGAGGTGGGGTTGGAAGGATTCTGCTGAGGAACTCCTCAGCAGGGTAGCTGCTCTTCAGCACCACAGGGTCTAGTGCTTGTGGAATTCTGTCATCTCAAGCCGGTCTCTGGCTTTGTTTATCTGCTGTCCTGGTCCTGGAAGAAAAGAACCTTCACCTGTGTTGAGTGGGCCAGTGTGCAAGCTCCTGCAGCTTGCTGATGACACTTGTGCAGTGCTGTGGTTGCTGTTGACAGCAGACCTGGAAGAGTCATGAGCTCTGCAATGTCACTGCTTGCCTTCTCTTGCTTTTTGGCAGTAACAGCCAAATACTGACAGAAACTTGGCCTTTTGCGGTGTCGGGAGATAATGGGAGTGGCCTGGGGATAAATTTGTTCCCAAGCCTCTAGTAGTGATGATGCCTAGGGAGGAGGGAATGCAGCTTGCCTGCTGCTCCCAGCAGAGGTTTTTGTGCTGACAGTGTGGCACAAGCAGAACAGTACCTTTAGGCTCTGAACTGAGCTGTGTTCTCTCAAGATGCCTTACCCTTTATTTGACCTGAGGAGGGTTAAGTGGGGGACATGTGTGGTCAGCAGGCTGTGCTGACTGTGTGCTCACCTGACTGGTACTATTTGCAGACATCACCTCATCAGGCCCCTCTGGTCCTCGAGCTGTTGGTTCGCCATGTCACCAAAGTGAGTCAGGTCCACTCTCTGAGAAGCACATGTCACGGTCCTCCCAGCGAGAAGGTAGGAAAAGATAAAAAGCACAAAAAAGTCATGGACTTGGCCTCATTGTTTCTAGAAGATACCAGAGTATGAAAGTGAAAAACTGGTTTTGTCTCTGTGGCTTTTGAAAAAATAATGTTGCTATGACTTCTGTTAAACCAGTTAAGTATCATTGCATGCCAAAGTTTGGGGATCTAATCAGGTTTTTTTTGCAAGAAATCTGGTAACAGCAACAGAATCTCTGCTTTGTATTAGAACATCATTGTTTTTACATAGTGCTGTTCCCTTTTCCTTATGGTTGTCCTTGAGCAAAGTTTGTGTGAATGATCTTTAGAGGGTAAAAAACCACAAAAACAACACAAAAAAACAGGCTATGTTTTGCTTTCCTTAGTAATGGGAATATGGATCTGCAGTTTCTCCATGAGGAGTCAATAACAAAAGAGGATGCAGACAGATCTTAAATGTGGACAGAGTCTTTGGTGAAGTTCTGGTTACAAACCAAGTCCTACCTAAGGACAGAGCAATGAAATCTGACAGACCTGTGATTAGCAGGTGTCCTCTGAGTCTCGGGTACACTTCAGAGAGCCAGCATGAACTTGGCAAAGTGGCAGATACTTTGTGAACCACATGCAGTTTGAGATAAGTGTGATGTTAAGTTTTAGCCACTCGAGGTTGTGAGATCCTCAGACACGTTTATGAAAGGAGGAAGATTACCTGGATGCCAGGCCTGATTTACCTGTGAAGAGCTTTCTGCGGGTGAGAGGGGAGAAGGGAGGTGAGCTTTACACAGCTGAGCAGACCTTGGAAGGGTTTGGAAAGGAACTTGTACAAGTTCAAGAACCAGCACTTCTTACAAAAAACCCCACCCTTTAGACTTTGTTTTAATGATAATGAAGAGTGTATGTGCGGAAAGTTAACTCTGACTTAGTTGTCAAGATGCTGTGATTTAATGCAGATCTCTGAAGGCAAATTCCAAGAACAAGCTGTTTAAAATCAGGAGCGAGCCCATTGGCATTGGCTCTGGTGTTCCTCTCTCTTTTGTTTGGTCCTTTCATGAAGATGTGGGCTGTTCCAGCAGGCAGATGCAGGTGTCACATCTGTGACTGAGCAGGGCTGGAGACCAAGTTATGGACTTCACTGAGACTTTCGGTTGACTTCGCCTTCCAGGTGGATCTCCGAGAAATAGTTTGGAGGTCTTAACACCAGAGGTTCCTGGAGAAAGAGACCGAGGCAACTGCATCACTTCACTACAGCTGCATCCCAAAGGGTGGGCGACGCTTCTGCGCTGCTCGAGTAACACGGATGACCAGGAGGTAAAATGGGTTTGTGTTCTAAGAAACATGCTGAGTAAGCTGCTCCTAAACTGCTGTGAAAATAACCTCATGGCACGTTTCTGCATCTGCCTTAAGCTACCAGATCACTGGCCTGAGTGTGAAGAGCCCCAGGCATATATCAGTGCCACCACAGTGCCCTGGGCTCAGCTCTCATCCTAAAACTCTGCAACCCACATACAAAGGGTGCATCAGTGATCTTCCTGGCAGAATCTATCCCAAGCCTTTACTTGAAATACTGAGTCGTAAGAGCAGCTGCAGCTTGTCCGCAGCTTGCAGATTTCACTCCCCCAAATCCCGGCAGACCTCAAGACCCGTGTTGGTTGGTATTTCCCCAGGTGCTGTTTGGGCAGTGCCACATTAATAGCTGCTGTGTTGCACAGGAACCCTGTTGTATGACAGATAAGCAGTGCGTAATGCTCTCAGAAATAAGGCAAAAGCTTCTTCATGAGCTGTGTACACAAAGCAAGAGCCTGAAAGTTGTGTCTGGGAGGACCTGCGTTTGGAGAAGTAACTTCCATGTCAAGTCAGAGCCTTCAGAACACCTGGATTCCAACCGATGGTTCTCTTGAAAACCCCTTTTTTGCCTAGGGTTATTTCAGAATTACTGCTGTGACAGTTATGCAGAACACAGAGATTTAGTATTTGTTTTCCAAACCTACAGATAATTCCTTGAGTACTTGATTGTTGTGGTTCAAACCCAGCCAGCAGCTCAGTCCCATGCATCCCCCCAAAGGGATGTGGAACAGAATTGGAAGGGCAAACCTGAGAAAACCCGTGGGTTGAGATACAAGCAGATTAATTTGCAAAGCAAAACCCACACATGAAAGCAGAGCAAAGCAAGGAATACAGTCAGCACTTGCCACCAGCTGGGATGTGTCAGCCCTTCCCAGGACAGCCAGGCTCCCTCCCCCTGAGGGTCCCCTGGGCAAGCCAACACCACCACTCCAAACATCCTCCCTTCCTCCTTCTTCCCCAGATTCATCTGCTGAGGATGGTGTCATGCAGTGTGGAATGTCCCTTTGGTCAGCTGGGATGGGCTGTCCCAGCTGTGTCCCCTCCCAGGCCCTGGTGCATCTCAGGCCACTGGCTGGTGGGGTGGCCTGAGGAGCAGGAGAGTCCTTGACCCCATGTGAGTGCTGCTCAGCAGGAGAGAGCACCCTATGTTGTGGCACCTTTCAGCACAGATCCCAAACACAACCCCTGCCAGCAGCTGTGATGAAAGCTAACTCTCTCTTAGCCAAAACCAGCACATCCACCAATAATAAGTTAATTTGATAGCTGATGTCAACTGGGGTTGGTTTGATTTTGGGGTTGGTTTGGGTTGTTGGGGTGTTTTTTTGTGCTCTTTTCTTGAAGAAAGCCACTCTTTGTAGTGGTGTCCTCTCAAAAATGTTCAGAGGACTGGATGGAAGTTTGGCAAATTTGTTATAAATGTTAATGCTAGTTCTGTAAACTTATAATGAAACTGCTGTACAACACAGAATTTTTAGGAAATGCAAATATTATACTGGGTTAGTGAATACTGACACTTGACCTTGTCATTTCCTGTAGGCCTGGTGTCAACCTTACTCTCTTCTATTAATATTCTTTAGTATTGTTCCCTTCATGTTTATTTCATTAGTCTACAGGGAACTGAATGAAGAACGCTTCTTTTGTCTTGTGGCTAAAACTGAAACTTTCGGCATGATATAAAATCCATCATAGAGCTGTTTTTACATTTGTTTGAGATTAGATAATTAGCTGACACATTAAAGTCCCTGGCTGTCTCACAAGTAACAAGCTGGCTATGGAGCTGTTCATAACATTTCTTCAAAAATCTATTCCCTTTTTTTTTCAGAATCTTTGTCTATTTAAAGGAACGAGCACAAAATGCCAGTGGTCAATTGCAACTAACAGTAGGCTGAGTTCTACTTTGCTGTAGATTTCATTTAAATATTACTAAACAGGAGCAGATGCCCAGCCAAAGGATCAGACTTTGCTCTTTCCAGCTAAAAGCTAGATTTAAAAGATTTTATCTGGCATCCATTTAATTTAAATAAAAAACAGCTCAGGTGCTAGACATTTTTTTGCTTACACAGCTCAAAGCAGGAGATATCAGGGAACGGACCTGTTTCCAGAATGTCAGATCAGTAGGAGCCCTGATCACCCCTGCATTAGGAAACCTGCAGCGAGAGGGAGGGAGTGTTGGCGGCACTTGACTTTTCTTTCAATGTTCCTTTCTCTGCCTCTCCCTTTAGTGGACTTGTGTCTATGAATTCCAGGAAGGAGCCCCCGTGCGCCCCATCTCCCCTCGCTGTTCCCTGCGATTGACTCATTGCATTGAAGAGGCCAACGTGGGCCGGGGCTACATCAAAGAGCTGTGCTTCAGCCCCGACGGCCGCATGATTTCATCCCCCCACGGCTTCGGGATCCGCCTTCTGGGCTTTGATGCACACTGCAGCGAACTTGTCGACTGTTTGCCCAAAGAAGCCAGTCCCCTGAAGGAAATCCGTTCCCTCTACTCTCACAACGACGTGGTCCTGACCACCAAGTTTTCCCCAACGCACTGTCAGATCGCCTCGGGGTGCCTTAGCGGACGCGTGTCTCTCTATCAGCCAAAGTTCTAGGCACATCTTGCACCCACTTCAGATATTTGTGGGGTTCCCTTCAGTTGAGTCGAGGTGCATTGTGGAATCTCTGCATCCAGCTCAGACCATAGTTTCCGTGGTCTTTGGGCACCACAGTGAAGGCGTTCCCAGCCCTGCACTGTGTTCCCATCCCCCCATGTCCTTCCCAGCAGACCTCTGCTCCTGCTGATCCTGTGCCATCAAGTCATAGTTCTGGTTTGTTTGTACCATAACACTTGTCATTTCCCTCAGTGCAGCTTGAATGGGCTGTGAGGGGGCAGGGGTGGCAGTTCAGCCAGAATTGGCACAGGCTCCCCAGGTGCAACACCTCCCGGTTCCTCAGCAGCAGCTCCTCTGCTGAACTGCCACACCTACACTTCCTGGCCCTTTCTGTTGACGGAACTTATACAGTGGATATTGGATAATGAGTTGTTTCTCCACATAATTAACACAGTTGGTTACTGTAACAAAAAGAAAAGAAAGTTTTGGTTTTGTTTATATATTAGGTTGATTCTGGTTGTCTAGAAAAATGAGTTGATTTTTCTTAATGTTCTGCTGCAGGTAAGACATTAGGTTTTCTCTGCAAATATTGTGTTTATTGCCAGAAGGAAGGGGTTCTGGATGGAGATGTAGCTGCATTTATTCCTCAAAGAATTTAGTAGGAAAAGATTGGGGCAGGGAGGCAGAAGTTGAACCTGCCCTGGACCCACTGCAGACAAACTGCTTGGGTGGTTCATGCAGGGGAGTGTCCTTGGTCAGCCTCTTCTGCACAGCTTGGACACCTCACTGCCAGGGTTTCTGTTGAAGGGACCTTTCCACATCAGTTACACAAACCTTCATCCCACATTTGAAACTTAACACTGCAGAATTTTCTGCTGGTGTTGAGTCTGTCTCCCCTCTGACTATTGTCCACCCCTCACCTGCACCATTGCTGAGAGAGGAGCTCACCTAGGATTTGTCTGTGGTATCACCAGATAAGCCTTTCTTGACAGGTACTGTCAGTTTGGGGATGGATTAAAAGCATACCTGTCTAGAGTAAGATCTGTTTGGATTTAACCATGCTTAGTGTCAGATGTGAAAAACACTAGTGTTCACCACTAAATCACAACTAAGTATGAATGCCAAGTTTGACCCCTCAAGGTAATAAGGTAACCCTGTAAACACAGTTATTTCTGTCTTGTCCATATCAAGTTTTAATATTCTTATCACTTACCTGTTACAAGATTATTTTTTTTTGTTGTGTTTCACTAAGTTTTTGCTGACCAAACACACAACTCAATTCAGCAGGAAACTTCACCTAAATAGGACTGTCATATTTTGGTGTTCAGATTTACCATCTCCAGTGCAGCAGTGTGTGCTTTTTTTTAACAGCTGAGTCTCATAGAGCCTGTTGCAAAATATGTGTCTGGGAAGAAGACACCTTACGAAGATGAGGTGGAAAACCATAACATGGCTGGGATACCATAACATCACTGGGAAACCATAACATGGCTGAAAAAACATAAGCCTGGTGATCCTCTTGTAGGTTGGAATTTGTGTCTGCAGCCTAGTCTGGGTCATGGTGGAGAAGTCATTGAAACTTCAAGCTTCTCTGCATTGTGAGAAAAAAGAAATTCTCTCTTGGAGAATTTATTTCCTAATACATAGCCTTCAATATTGGGTATTTGGTAATCTGGTGACTAGTTAATTACTCCTGCAGTGGGTTTTCAACATCTCTAGCAACTGACTGCTAAAGGACTTGCGTTCTGGTAGTCAAGTACCTGCAGCTGACAGACTTCCCCCTGTTGGGTAACAGTCCTAAACTTTCTATTTTTGTGGGGTTTTAACAGAATGGTGTCTCAGAATATTGTCCCAGCTGGAGGAGTACGAATGATTTAAAAAGTAAATGTACTCAATAAACTTAAAATGCAAATAAATGCTCATAGGCTTCTCAGATAGCACCTCACAGGTTGAAATGTTCCATGGCACATCTGAGCAGTTTCATTGATGCTGAAACCATTGTCTCAAAGTCGGAAGTTGACTGGGGAAGTCATAAATTAAGACAGAGGCCCTGCTTTCCAAAGAGGGCTGACTCTGAAGTTAAAATACTCATTCAGATACTCCTGAATGCCTTTGGAACTGTGAGCTAGGAACACAATCCATAAAAAGGTATTTTTTCACTTGAGGTTAATCGACTAAACCATGAAAAATGGGGCATAGTGACTGAAATAATAAAATATGCGTGTCACTGGGACCAGTTAGAAGTGCATCACTTCATGTGCTCCCAGCTTCTTGTGGGGCAGCTGGTGACCCTGAGCCTCGGGGACAGGCTGGATTTCCTGGGTTGGTAAAAACAGCCCTCGGGGACTACCCTGCTCTGTGATTTCAAGCAATAGAAGTGAAGTGTGCAGGAAGATGAGATTTTTATGCAAATGAAGAGCTAAGCTACAAGGAGTTTTTAATTGGCCAAGCTGGGGGCGGGGGGTAGAAACCCAAACCAAACCAAGTGTGGGGCAAAACTGAGCACTGTTCTTGATGGTCATCCAGCAGAAGTGCCAAGTTTGCTGTTCCTGACATGTTCTGAAGCAGAATGCATTGTGACTGTATCAACACACTTATTTCTCTGCTCTCCCCTCCCCCCCGTTGTGAACAGTTGTGTCCTGTTAGGAATAAATGAACAAAGCAGTTTTCCCCTGTCCCCAGGCACTCACCCTCCCCAGGCTGCTCTTCTCTCATCTTGTGTTTCCTTAAACATCATTAAAGGGACTACAGTTAATGATCTGAAGAAACATTAAATACTGTTCTCACAGGCTTGAGCTGTATTTGCTATGGAGAAGCAGCACCTATGAAATCAAAGCAGTTGTTGGTCAGTCTGTCTGTCTGGTTTTGGTTTTTCCTGTCAGAAATTCCTTGAGCTGGTAGATTGCTTGTAAGTTGAATTCTATGCCTGTTAATATGCACTGAGTGTTACTTTTTTAATTCTACCTCATGAAATGTTGGTTTTTAGGAGAGAATTGTGCTGAAGCATTGGACCCTGGCTCTTCTGCATAAAGAACTGTCACTTCTGAGTGACACATGTCACCGCACCCAGAGCTGCTTGTGGAGGGGCTGCTGGGCAGGGGGCAGCTCTGATCCTAAAGCTGACCTGGGTGAGGGGCTTGATGACACGTTGGTGCTTTCCTGACATGTCCAGCAGATGCATTTTTATATGGATTCTGTCCATGTGTGCTGTAGAAATGTTACCTAGTTCTTCTGATGACATTTGTAGTAAGTTTGAATTAGAGTAAATAGGTAATCTTAGATTTTGGTCATTTGATTACTCCTTTTCAACAACACTTGGAAATATCCAATGAAGGTTAATCTGTGAAGTTTATTTTACGTGTGAAGTTCACGTAACACTTATGAAACAGTATGCAGTAGTTTATAACTGATATGCCTTGCAGTTGCATCTTAGTAGAAGGAGTGATTTCCAGTTGTCTCTTTCAATAGTAATACGTTGCCTTATTGAATTAATGAAGTAATTTGTTAGTGAGCTTTGGATTATTTCTAGATAGTCAAAAAAGGTTTATCTTACTGTTATGTTTCAAAAGGTGAATTCTTAATCTTCCAGAGCTATATAAAACTGTCTGAAACAAATACAAAAAAATGTTAAAGCAGTAGATGAGAGACTGCACTTAGCAGCCAAGCATGGTGGTGGGTTTATACCAGAGGTTTCTTTAAACTGGGTGACTTGACCATGGAAGTGTTGGATCACTTGGTAAATTTTACAGTATTTCTGCTGAAGACAGAGCTCTCTGTTTGATTGTAAAGCATGCAGTATGTTTTTTAAATGCATGGTTTCATATTCATTAACTTCTGTAGTAAAAGAATTCCTCTGCTTACGGCATGGCTGATCAGCAGAAGCAGATGAGCTGCACAATTTAGTTCTCTGCAGGAATCTCGGAGTCCAGCAGTGTCTGCAGGAACCAAATGAGTGTTTGAAGCTAGTAATCCTTTTGTAATAGTCCAGTGACTGTCTGTTGTGGGAGTAAATGCATTTTCTGAGTATTCCATTAATTAGAAGTCAGTCGTTAAATCACTGCAGCACTGTCGGATGTGAGGGGAGGGGGAGAGGAACTATTCATAGGACTATACAATGACATTCATGTATATATGTACTTTTTTGTATGAGGTGTGTGTGTATTTCAGTATATATACAGCCACTTGTCAAATGTGTGTAGTTCAGGGAAAAATGTAACCTCCAAACAGAGCTATTGGGGATAGGAGGAAAAGCACAGTGATACGGACACACACACACGCTTGTTTGCACTCTTGGGGTCTTGGTAAGGACAGTTGGTTGCCTACTACCAGAATTAGAATGTAAACATCAGGTTTTTCTTGGGTTTTTTTCTTTGGGGGGAGGGACTGGTTGATTTTGGTGGGGTTTTTTTGTTTCTTTGTAGGTGGTGTGATTTTTTTTTCTTCTTTTTTGATGATTTTTTTTTTGTTAAATTTGGGTAACACTGATGTGAGGAAGGTCCAGATACTGTAAAATATGGGTCTGTTGCTCTAGGAAATGTGGACTTTTATTAAAAATAAAGAAATACACTTGCCAAATGAAAGCTTTCATAAGTTTACAAGATCCTAAAAACTTGGAGCAAATTGAGAAAGTCAGCAGACCATAATATTTTTGTCCTGCAGGAAAAACAAACTTCTTGTTTCCTGATCTTGGTCAAAGGTGCATTTTCTTAAGCACTAAAGTATCTTCAGTTAAGTATAAGGTTTTTAATACAAGAACAATTTGTGCATGTAGAGTATTTTGAAATACCTGAGATTTCATAGTAAAAATTGTAGCCTTTTAATACAGCATAGAAAGTATCAGAACTGCTCTGAAAATATTGTACTTACAGCCGTACAGTAACTTACTATTTGTGGACAGTTTCTCTTGCTTGCATAATAAATTAAACATTTAATAATTCAGTGAATTAAAATCTATTTTAATGTATCTTAAACTGAGCTCTGTTCTGTAATGCTCCCAGGTTCTTTTTGGCTGTTCCCTGCAACCAAGGGGAAAACCCAGCTCTTGGGTGTGTTGGCAGGTCTGTTTCCCTCCACGAGTCTCTGTGCTTCAGTCCTTCCTGATAAGCACTCCTGTCAGGAGCAGCATCTCACTCCTGAAGCCTGGAAAGCAGGACATACCTTTGGGCGACTGTGGTAACTGCAAACTGAGTGTCATTAACTGTCCCGTTGCCCGGGACAGTGCTGGGGGGTGGGGAGCGCCTTCTATTCAAGCAGCCAACGCGTTGCTGCCCTTGTGTTGTTTTGCTGAATGGCTCCTGCCGTGGGGAGCAGGCATTGCCGGCCGGAACAGCCCCACACCGAAGACTGTCCTGCCAGCCCTGCGGCTGAACTGGGCTGAGCCGGGGCTGAACTTACCCATAAACCAGCCTTGTTTGAGGCAGAGCACCAGAGCAGGCAGGGATGAGCAGGCTGCCACTCTACCCAGTTCATCTCATGCTGCAAAATTGCAGTTGTTGCTTGCCAGTGCTTGTGGCTTTCTCTTGCCTCCTCATTATATATTGCATAATAAATGAGGGGGAAGCTGTGTCTCCAGTTGTTCGGAGATGCGATGGCATCAGTTTCTGTGAGGAAAGCCCAACTGGACTATCACAGCCTGGCTGATGCTTGAAGTTTATTGCCTAGAGCTGATTCTGGAGCCTGGTGCCTCTTCCAGCCAGGCTTTCATGTCAGACCTGCTGGGAGCTTCTTGCCTTCCCAGTAGTTTACATTCCTGATCACAAGCCTATGTTCTTGGTGCCTCCCTCCCCACTCCCCCCATGCAGACAGCTAAGGACTGTCCAAACTTGAGTACATGAAAGCCAACCATGTCCTGGGTTGCATCCCCAGCAGCGTGACCAGCAGGGCCAGGGAGGGGATTCTCCCCTCTGCTCTGCTAAGACCCCCCCTGCAGGGCCAGGGCCAGGCTGGGGTCCTGTTAGGGACAACCCCTCATATATTAAACATGCCTCTTCAGGGTGCAGAGTAAAATGAAAATCGTAAGATGGACGCCAGCAAATGCCTGAGCCTGGCACTTGTATTGGAGGGAGCCAGTGACACCGCTTGTTTGCAGTGTGAGCAAATAAATTATCTGCTCAGGCAGGTCGCTGAACTGTGGGAGGAGGTAGAAAGGTTGAGAACCATCAGAGAACACGAAAGCGAAATAGATTGGCGGAGCGACAGCCTGAGGCAAGGGAAGAAGGAAGAGGCTCTGGAAGAAGTGATGGGACAGGGAGGAATGGAGGGAGGTCCCTCCTCGGAGAGGCAAGTGAAAACCCTTATGGCCACCCCTACCCTCTCAGTTGCCCTTGAAAAATAGGTATTAGGCTTTGGAACTTCAGGGCCAGGCAAATGAAGATAGAGAGGAAGATTCATCTATTGAGTCACCTAGGGCTTGTCACTCACCCCCACGCCTTAGGACTTCTTCAACTAAGCAGAAAAGGAGGGTAATTGTGGTGGGCCACTCTCTTCTGAGGGGAACAGAAGGGCCCATTTGTCAACCAGACCCATCCCACAGGGAAGTCTGCTGCCTCCCTGGGGATCAGAGATGTTAAAAAGAAACACTCTGATCTGGTGCAGCCCTCTGACTACTACCCAGTGCTGGTTTTTCAGGTTGGCAGTGATGAAATTGTTACAAGAAATCCAAGGGCAATGAACAGAGAGACTTCAGGGCCTTGGGACGACTGGTTAGGGGGTCTGGAGCACAAGTAGTGTTTGTCTCCTGTCACCATTTGAGTCAGGTTCGACAACGCTCTCGATCCACTCCTCCTCCCACCCAGGTAGGGAAGGAGAGAGAAAAAGAGACTGCTGGACTGAAAACTAAACTACACAGCTTTAATTAAACACTAAGGAGAAAAGAAAACATACAGTTATATACAAATATGTTCAGATATGTGCAAAAGCCTCTCGCCTACCCCCACTCCCACAGCACTCTCCTGATCTGTGAACAGTCCTGAAAAATCCCAGAGCTGCTGCTGGAGAAAGCGGAGAGTGATGAGGGTCAGGAGAGCTCGAGCCTGGGGGTCCATAGTGAGGGATGGACGGAGTCCTCCCTGGATGCTGGCCATAGATGGAAGAGAAGGGAAGAAGATGCAGGAAGGAAGTTGTCTTCTGTGATCTCCGACCTTCCTCTGAGCTTATGTAGCTCTATGGAATGGAATATCTCTGGCCAGTTTTGCTGTCTGTCTAACTCAGCCTCCTACGGGGCGGTCATAGATCTCTGTGTAGTGTCTGAGCCGGCAGAGTAAAGCTGTGACCTTGAAGACCCAGCAGTTAGAAAAACATTCCAGCTGTTATCAGCCCAAGCTGGGACACTTTGCTACTAGTTAAAAGAAAGCTTACTGGAGGAAAAAAAAATCAGTAAAAGGACAGCTCCATACCTGTTGCAAGAAAGGATGAAAAGATAAACAGGAGGAGTCTGCAGATCAATGCATGGCTGACTGGTGCCACAGGCAGGGCTTGGGGTTTTTGGATCATAGGCTGTTACATGAGACACCTGGCCTGCTGGTGGCAGGTGGGGTGCACCTGTCCCAGAGGGGCAAAAGCCTTTTGGGGCAGAAGTTATTGGGGTTGATTGACAGGGCTTTAGACTAGATATGAAGGGGAAAAGGAAGATAACTGGGCCTGTTAGGGACAAGCTGAAGAGAAGCATGCCAGGGCTTGAAGGATGGCAGACTAGGGAGGATTCTCACTCCTTTCATTCACTCTCATTTTGTTTGAGAGAAAGGATAGATGTTGAGAAAACATGGAAGCACCTGAGAAGGGTCTGGTAGTGTGGGAAACTGTTATTTTCTTCCCCACATAAGTCTAAACAAAATGCCTTTTAAGCCAGCGAAGGCCTCTCCTGATTATTCCCAGCTAATAGACTAAAACAGACTTGCTTCTCAAGGACAACTGAAACCAAAACAATGGATGTCGTCCGGGACAGAAAGGATGGGCAACAAGCCATCCTGTGCCCCTGGTGTCACCGCCCTAACTTGGGGATCATGGACGCTCATTGGCTCTGGACAGTGACACTGACAGGACAGGTGGGTCAGGGGGTATCAAAGGCAGCGAGTGCCCTTCCAGGCCCAGGTGGGCCCTTCCCTCCTCCCTGAGGCTCATTTGGATGCTTTCTGCGTGGGACACCCCCCTGCTGCAGATACTGATGCTGGGAACCACCCTGCCTGGTGGTGGGGTTGGAAGTCGCAAAAGCACCTGACAGCTGGTAGCCCCGCAATACTGGCTCGAGACGGGTAGGAAATGGGGCCCACAGTAGAAAAAAGGTGTTGGAACTATTAGCTCATCTGATGTGTATCTATACCAATGCATGCAGTATGAGCATCAAATAGGGGAGCTTGAAGCCATGATACACCAGGAAAACCACGACATAGTGGCTGTCACAGAAACATGGTGGGATGCATCACACAACTGGAGTGCCACAATTGATGGCTACAAGCTCTTCAGGAGGGATAGAAAGGGAAGGAGAGGGGGTGGAGTGGTCCTGTGTGTTAGAGAATGCTGTGAGAGCTTGGAAATCGAGTATAGTCATGATGAGGTTAAGAGTGTTTGGGTGAGGTTAAGGGCCAAGAAAGCTGGTATGGCTGTGGGAGTCTGCTATAGACCTCCCAACCAAAGCAGTGAGGTGGATGAAGCTTTCTATAAGCAGAAATCTCTCAGTCACTTCCATTGTTCTTATGGGGGACTTTAACCTCCCAGACATCTGCTGGAAATACAATACAGCAGAGAGGGAACATTCCAAGAGGTTCCTGGAATGTGTGGAAGATAACTTCCTCACACAACTGATAAGTGAGCCGACCAGGGAGGGTGCCCTCCTGGACCTGCTTCTGGTGAACAGGAAAGATCTTGTGGGGAAGTAAAAGTTGGAGGCCATCTAGAGCACAGTGATCATGAGACAATTAGTTTTGATCCTTGGAGAAACAAGGAGAGGGGGCAGTAAAACTGCCACCTTAGACTTCTGGAGGGCAAACTTTGACCTGTTCAGAAGACTGATTGACAAAGTTCCTTGGGAGGCTGCCTTGAAGGATAAAAGAGTCCAGGAAGGCTGGACATAATTCAAGAAAAAAGTCCTAAAGGCACAGGAGCAGGCTGTCCCCGTGTGCCCAAAAAACAGGAAGCGGGGTAGGAGACCAGCCTGGCTAAATAGGGACCTTTGCCTGGACCTTAAGAACAGAGAGTCTATGACCTTTCGAAGAGGGGACAGGTCACTCATGAAGTCTACAAAGATGAAGTGAACCTATGCAGGATGAACATTAGGAGAGACAAAGCACAGCTAGAGCTCGAACTAGCTACAGCTGTTGGGGATAATAAAAATGTTTCTATAAGTTAATTAACAACAAAAGGAGGATTAGGGAAAATCTCCATCCTTTATTGGATGCAAATGGAATCTTAGTAACAAAGGATGAGGAAAAGGCTGAGGTGCTCAACACCTACTTTGCCTCAGCCTTTAGCAATGGAACTAGCTGTTCCATAGATACCCAGCCACATGAGCTAGGAGACAGAGAGGGGGTGCAGAGTGAGGTCATCACAATGCAAGAGGAAGTGGTCAGAGACCTACGACACCACTTAGATGTACACAAGTCCATGGGACCAGATGGGTTACATCCAAGGGTGCTGAAAGAGTTGGCAGACGTGATTGCCAAGCCACTTTCCATTACTTACCTGAAGTCCTGGCTAACTGAGGAGGTCCCAAGGGACTGGAGGGTAGCAAATGTAACACCCATCTATAAGAAAGGAGGATCCGGGAAACTATAGACCTGTCAGTCTGACCTCAGTACCAGGGAAGGTCATGGAGCAGATAAACAATCAGGGGATCAAGTCCTGTCAGCAGGGGTTTATAAAAGGCAGGTCCTGCCTGACGAACCTGATCACCTTCTAAGACATGATGACCTGACTGTTGGATGAGGGAAAGGCTGTGGATATTGTCTATCTCCAAAAAGCATTTGACACTGTTCCCCATAGAATGCTCATAAAAAAATGGGCTGCTCATGGCCTGGATGAGCAAACGATCTGTAGGACCAAGCACTGGCTGGACGGTTGGGCCCAGAGAGTGGTGGTCACTGGAGTCCAGTCCAGCTGGGGCCGGTCACAAGTGCTGCTCCTCAGGGCTCAGTGTTGGGACCATTCCTGTTTAACATCTTAATTGATGATCTCGAGAAGGACGCAGAGTGTATCATCAGTGAGTTTGCAGATGAGACCAAGCTAGGCAGGAGTGTTGATCTGCATGAGGATAGGGAGGCTCTACAGAGAGACTTGGATAGATTGGATTGTTGGGCTAATATTAATGGTCTGGGCTTCAACAAGGTCAAGTGCTGGGCCCTGCACTTGGGCCACAGCAATCCCAGGCAACACTCCAGGCTTGGGGAAGTGTGGCTGGAAAGTGTCTGGCAGAAAAGGACCTGGGGTTCTAATGGACATGTGGCTGAATATGAGCCAGCAGTGTGTCCAGGTGGCCAAGAAGACCAATGGCATCCTGGCCTGTATTAGAAATGGTATGACCAGCAGAAGTAGAGAGGTGATTGTCTCCCTGTCCTCAGCACTGGTGAGGCCACACCTGGAATATTGTGTCCAGTTTTGAGCACCTCAATTCAAGAGAGATACTAAGGTGCTGTAGTGAGGACAGAGGAGGGCAATGAAGCTGGTGAAGGGCCTAGAAAATAAATCTTATGAAGAACACTTGAAGGAGCTGGGAATGTTTAGTCTGAGGAAGAGGAGGCTGAGGCATCAGTCTCTGCATCTACCTGAAATTACATTGTAGAGAGGTTGGTGCTGGTCTCTTCTCATAGGCAATTAGCAACAGAACAAGAGAGAATGGCTTCAAGCTGCAACAGGGGAGGTTTAGACTGGACATTAGGAAGGATTTTTTCACAGAAAGAGTGGTTAGACACCGGAACAGGCTGCCCAGGGAGGTGGTTGAGTTACCATCCCTGGAGGTGTTTAAGGGTCATTTGGATGCGGTGTTGGTGGATATGGTTTAGGGGAGAATTTTGTGGAGTAGGGATGATGGTTGGACTAGGTGATCCCAAGGGTCTCTTCCAGCCTGAATAGTTCTATGATTCTATGTTTCTATGATTCTATGACCTCAATAGAGGAGGAAGCAGTGTTGGGCTCAGTTAAACACTTTCCTCTATCTTATCTTTGTTTTCCCCTCTTTGCAATACTTATCTTTCTGGGCAATAAGAGTCTAAACGAGAACACACACAAACATAATCATTCCACTTTCCCTTTTAAAGCCCTTAACTTTCCTGAACCTTGTACTCACGTCTGTAAGTCCTCATTAAATTCACCTTTATAATGTGTCCTGAGTATTTTGTGGGCACGGCATGGTTTAAATTGGGGTTTGTCACTCCCCAGGTTCCCATCCAGCAGTCAGTGGATCCTCTGTGAGGGGTGTTCACCACGTGAACTGCTCAGAGAAGCAAATTCATTATCTCAAGCAGAGAGTGGTCTCAGTAATCCACCCTGTCCTTTTCTGGTGGGAGGGCATGGGGAGGTCGACTAAGGCCACCGAACCGAGACAGGTCCCCAACACAGGAAGGACATGGAGCTGTTGGAGCAAGTCCAGAGGAGGCTACGGAAATGATGGGAGGGCTGGAGCAGCTCTGCTCTGGAGACAGGCTGGGAGAGTTCGGGGTGGAGAAGGCTCAAAGGAGACCTTAGAGCACCTTCTAGTAGTTGCAGAGTGGTTGGGGTTGGAAGGAACCTGTAGAAATCATGTAGTGCAACCTCCTGCTAAAGCAGGGTCACCTACAACAAATCCCCCTGGAACAGATCCAGGTGGGTTTGGAATGTCTTCAGAGATGGAGACTCCACAACCTCTTTGAGCAGCCTGTCCCAGGGCTGTGTCACCCTCACAGAAAAGTACTATTTTATTCTGTTTATCTGGACCCTCCTGCCCTCCAGCTTGTGCCCGTTGCCCCTGGTCCTGTCACTGGACACTGCTGAAGAGCCTGGTCCCATCCTCCTTTCACGCCCCTATAGATATTGATAAGCGCTGATGAGATTCCCCCCTTCGTCTCCTCCAAGCTGAACAGCTCCAGCTCTCTCCGCCTTTCCTCACAGCCCAGATACTTCAGTCCCCTCATCACCTTTATGGCCTTGTGCTGGAGTCTCTCCGGCAGTTTCTTGTCCTTCATCAATGGGAAGCCCAGAACTGGACACAGTTCTCCAGATGTGGCCTCACCAGGGCAGAGTGAAGGAGGAGAACCTCTTTTGACCTCCTGGTCACACTTCTGGATTCACCCCAGGATGGCATTGCCCTGCTTGGACACAAAGGCACATTATTGGCTGATGGTCAGCCTACTGTCCACCAGGACCCTGAGGTCCTTTTTTGCAGAGCTGCTCTCCAGCAGGTCACCCCAGTGCCTGAAGGGGCTCCAGAAAAGCCGTGGAGATACTTTGGACAAGGGCAGGGAGGGATGGAACAAGGGGGAAGGGTTTCCAGCTGGAAACTGGAAACCGTCCCAAGTCAGATCCTGCTCCTGATCTGTCCTGAGTCAGATCCCACTCCTGAGCTATCCCATGGCAAAGGCTGACCAGGCTCCAGGGAAGCTCACCTGGCCAAGGCCAGTCTCCTGGGATACATGTTCTCCCCCACACTCGGCAGTCACCCTGCCCTGCCTGATGGCAGCTGGAGGGGATGCAGCCAGCTTGGCTCGCTGGGGAAAGCTGCTCCTTCTGATCCTTGCCAGGTATCACTTGCTCCTAACCTGTTACCTACATCAGTCATGGTCGGAGTTGAGGCAGCCTGGCTATAGCCAGTTTGTTGAGTGTGGGAACAAGCCTTGATCTCCCATAAGCTGCAGCCCCACAGATTGTGCTGTGCTGTCCTCAGGGCTGCCTGAACCCCCAGCTCAGCCTGCACCCCTGCTCTGCCCACTCCTGCTCCGCTCTCACATTCCCCCTCTTGGGCACCCACGGTGCCTGGGGCTCTGGGGTCCTCTCCTGCTGTGAGCAGCACTGCTCTCACCCCCCCACACCTGCCGGGCCTGCAGCCCCTGGCACGGTGACATGGGCAGGGGGCACCAAGCCAAGCCGGTATTGGAGCCCAGCTCTGCCCTGAGGGGCTGCAGAGACCTGTCCCCCACGGCCCAGGAACCACCCACCAGAGCTGAACTCCTGCCCTCCCTGCCTTGGGCTTCCAGCGTGGGAGAAGGATACAAAACCTTCCACGGAGAGACAGGATGCAAATTTTTATTCCATCAAGGACTGATTACAAAAAAACAGTACACTGGTAAAAATCAGATTCTGCCAGTAACAAACATTCAGTAAACTTTTTATTTAAATGCAGATAATCACAACATTCAGATACGAGAATACTCAAGGGTGCCTGGCCAGTTTTGACTGTGAAGCTAGGGACTGTATTGTGATTGTAACACACTCATTAGAATCAGTATTTGAGGACAGTTTAACAAATGGAAAACTCAAAAAACATAATAGCCACTCTAAAGCTTGTGAGAAGACCAATTCAGACCAGTTTCTGAAAGCTTTCCTGCCCCTCATAATCCAAAATATTTTGTTTTATATATGTGGTTTCATAAAATCAAGTCCCCCAGAGAGAAGCAAATGCTTTTTGTTGAGACCCTCACCTGGTTTATGGCCATGCTTCGCTCTTTTGTCTTTTTCTCTAAGGCCTGAAGTCTTTTACCTCTCAACACTCAAGTCTGTAAGACACACAATGCTTGTTATTTCTTCAATTCTTTTTCAATACACACCTACAGAAGTCCTCAAACATGTCCCCAAATGCTGTACCTTTCCTACCCAGCTAAGGAGGTCATCTTTGGCTGTCACCCTTGCTATGCTTAGACCTCCACTGAAGTGGATAACCACCCAGAAACCCCACCCAGCCAGCGCAGCTCTGCAATTCTGTTGACAGAACTGCCAACCACACAGAACTCTTTTAAGTTCCAGGTAGGGATATCCTGTGATCGATTATTTCGCAGCAAGAGAAGTAATTTGCAAAAGAGAAGACACATCAGCACAGAAGAGCTGTGTTTGTGACCTGCTCCCACAGCTGCAGGAAGCTGAACCATTCCACAAGCACTACAGGAAGGGCCACTCCTGTCTGACCCAGCGCTGTGAGACACAGGAAAAGCAGCAATGCAAGAAGAGAGAAGGCAGAACAAAACTCCATGTTTACAAGAAGGTATAAGAAGGAAGGACACTTTAAAGCTTGAGTAACTTTGTAGTCTCGTTCCTTCCACCTTTCCCTTTTCCACAGGAAGGCGCACACACACACACACACACACACAGAGATATCCCCCATGAGCTGCAGGCAGCTCACACTGAGGTCAGACACCCCCTGATGAGGAGTGTCCACCTCAAAGCCCAGCATCCAGGGCTGGCAGAAGAGTTTGGGCAGGCTTTGTTTTAGCTTGAAGTTCTAAACTTCAGTCACCCTCACCTGGATCTGTCCTTTTGGCTTGAAGTGACAGAGTGTACTTAGGACCCTAAACATTTGAAAATGCAGTTCTTAAGATTCCGAAGTTTATCAGGCAAGGGATTAAATTCTCATCAGCTCCTCCTTGATTTTCATGTTCTACAATTTGAACAGTGGAGCGTTAAGAATTTTTGGGAGTGATAGAGAAGAAGCTGCTGGACCAACATAAGTCTTTTTTCATTCTTTTTTTCAGATCTTGTATTTGTCTGCAAAAGCTCCATTATGAGTAAATTCACCTGCCAGCAAATAAATACTTTTAAAAGTTCGTCTTAATTGCACCATGATCTAGATGCATCACCATTCACCCCATAAATATTGAAGGCCAAGGCTAGTTACCTTTCACACTAGGCAGGCACTGTTCCCTGGGGCTCAGTGACACAGCACATGAGCCAACACTCCAGCGAGCAGAAGAGCTGAAGGGAGAGGGTGATTTTCACAGCAGCTTGAGCAAGAACTCGTAGGTGGCATTTATGATGCCCCAGGACAGGACGGAACGATGGTAATTCAGATGGGCTCCTCTGAAAAGGTGGATCAGTTTCCTATCACGTTCCAGCCAGATCTTAGCAAAGACTTTTGAGAAGGACTGAAATTCACCACCAATTTGAGCTTGCATGCGAGTTTTTACGACGTTCACTGGGAAAAACAAGAATCCCAGCATGGCACCCAGCAGCCCTCCACAGATGAAGTCGTTGATCAAATGGGTGCTGTAGGAGGTTGCTTCAGGCAGACACTGCTTGATAGGTCCCCGCAGCCCAAAGAAGAGGGCGTTACTGGGTCCATTTCGGAGCAGAATAGGCACCAATCCCCGGTAATATTCTCTCATCCCATAGGCTTTCAGCACCTTGAATGCCTGGTAAGTGTTTGTAAATTTGTCATGGTGTTTGTAGTCCTGAAGCAAAGTCTGAACTCGCTCAAAAGGCGTGAGAACAGCTTCTGTGGTCCCAGCCAGCACAGCGGCCATGCTGCGCGTGAGGAGCTCTGGGGCGCTCGTGTGGCTGTAGAGCAGGGAGGAGAAATCCTCATAGAGGCCAAACATCAGGGCCAGTGTGGTGGTCTTCTGCATCAGGGGAGGCAGGATGCCCCGGTAGAGGTTCCGGATCCCATCCTGCTGCAGCTGGTGCACTGCATCCTTGGTCTTCAGGCCATAGAGCTGCTGGCGGAACAGCACCTTCTGGATGGGGAAGGTGACGGCAATGTTGGTGAAGGCAGCACAGTATCCACAGAGATAGTGCTTCCCAGAGGCAGCCCTCCTGTCCCTGCTGGGGTATTCCTTTGGATTTGCTGGAGCTGAGCCTTCTGAAGCCATCACGCTGGTTTTCTCACTGCAGTGTCCCTCAGTTCTCCTTCCCTACATCACAAAAGACAAGGGCAGTGAGCAGAGCTGCAGGGTCATGTTTTCACAGGAGCTGATCCCCGAGTCCTACCTGAGCAACACCCAAACATCTGAAGGAGAAAAGCCACCAGGTCTTGGGAGTGTGGCTCTGGGTTCTCCTGAAGTCTGAGACCTGAAAAAGTGGCAGTTTTCCTCTCTGTACATGTTCAAATTAAAACAGAAATAAACTGGACAGGAAATTGAGATAGGAACTCCTGCAGTGTTATGCAGCAGCTGACAAGAGGAAGCTCCCACAGCAGCCTTCCCCACTTGTGCCAAGGAATTCCAACGGGGAATTCCAGCAGGGAAAGGTCTCCTCGCATACTAACAAAAACCACATCACCTGATGGTGCTGGTGGGGACAGAAGAGCTTCTAAGGAAAAAAGAAACAATACAATAAATAGAACACATGCAGTTGTGTTACAGGTTCTGATCATTCCACTCTGCCTTTCCCTGAGGCAGAAAACAACAGAAAATTTAAATAACAATTTGTTGTGGTTTAACCTGGCCAGCAACTGAGCCTCTCCCTGCTGCCCTGGGGGGACGATGGGGAGAACCAGGAGCATAGAAGGAAGAAAGTCGTGGGTTGAGATAAAAATAGTTAAAAATAATTTTTTTTTAAATCCTTTGTAAGGGGAAAAGACCAACAAAGAGAGAGAGAGAGGGGAAAATAAAACCAAGACAGAGAAGTGATGCAGATTAAAACACTTGCTCACCATCAGCCACCTGATGTCCATCCAGCCCCTGAATCCCCTGCCAGCCCCCCCCTCAGTTCCACTGCTCTGCTGGGTGTCACAGGGTACAAAGTGTCCCTGGGGTCACCTGTGCCCCCCCCACCTGCTCGCTGGTGGGCAGGGTGAGGAGCAGAGCTGCTCTGGGGCTGTGCAAGGGACCAACACCCCCTAGGGCACCAACCTTTACATCAGAAACCCAACAATGGCCCAACACTGCCTGATGTGAGGAAAAGTAACTCTATCCCAGCCAAAACTAGTACACAACTGTAATCTCAGCACTCAACTACAAGATCACTTCTGAGACAATCTTGAAAATTTCTGAAACAGTTAATTAATGTGCAGTCTCATCTGTAGAGAAAGTATCTTGAGCCCACACTTAATTTAATGCTATGTTTAGAAGTTTAGTAAGACTTTGATGAGCTTGGATAGATCTGAGGTCCTGAAGGACATGTACACACAGACAGTTCTGCCAGATGAAGCAGATAAGCACTGAAGTAATCATTATCAGACAACAAGTGCTCACCATTTACAACAGGATTAGTTACTCAACAACTACAAACAGCTGTTTTTGCAACTGACCTGAATCCTGACTTCCATTACAGCACAGTTCAAGTTAGGTCAGTAACAAGCAACTGAGGCTGGTGGGGGCTTGTGAACCTCAGACACTCCTTGCCAGCAACATGTGTGAGATTTCCATTATTTCAAACGTGTGTTTGGGGCCAACCCCCCCTGCCTGGCACCAGGAACCACACCCTGAGGCACCTCTGCGGGCTGGGACGGGCACGTGGCAGAGGCTGCACAGGAACAACCTGGATTGCTCTGACCAACTGCAGAACTCATTTTAAAACAGAGCACGTGTACACCTGGATTGGCTTTTCCCCTTCAGTTACATGTGACTTGCTCCTTTAAGGTCTGGCAAATGAAAATAACATCTAAATAATTTAAAAAGTGTCTCTGTCAACTCGAGCAGTAACATCAGACACAGATTTGTGTTAGGTGGCTCATACACCACTTCAAATACACACCAGTTTGGGCATTATTCAGATTACCGCAGCTTTACCTGCATACACTAGAGAGGAGACAGTGGCTCACACCACCCCAGCTAACACTACATGAGGACAAGCCTCACCAGAGACAACACTGATCAGGAAATTATTCAGAATGCCTCTGACAATCAGTCACTTATGTAGGTGGCAGCTGCATGTGCCCAAAATGTGTTTTCCCTCAAAAGAAACTCATTATAAATAAATAAAAAGAATAAACAATTAAAAAAACCAAAAAGAGACCTTTAGAGTGGTTTCAGAAGCTATGTGCTCCTTCTGGTGTATCCACCAGACCCAAACAGTGGGGTGCAGGGAGACTGCAGAGATCGTCACACTTCCAGGTCAGGACCTTGCAGGAGACAGGACAGCAAGTCCCTGCAGAGGTGCCTGTGACAGGATCTGTGCTTCCACACAGGGCTGGCAAGACCTCTGACACCTCCAGGTACTAAAGCCCAGAAGGCACTGTGTTAGAATTTAAGCAAAAAGAAACAGCTCCCAGCAAGGAAAAGCAGCTCTGGATCACGGGCACAGCCTGTGCACACAAGCCCCTGCAGCTGCTGCCACATTCCCTTGAAACACGGGAGCTCCCTCAGCCCAGGAGCTGACCTCAGGTCTCTGAGCCAGAGGGTACCCAGAGGGTGCGTGCCACCCTTTCTGACCCAAGGTCTGTCCCTCAGGCCCTGCCACTGTCACCACCTTGTGGCGTACACCTGAACTGCTTCTAAAGAAGGATTTCAACCCATTCACCTGTCTGAACGACCATGGCCTTCAAAATGCTGGTATGACCCACCAGGTCACCAAAACACAAGAGAAAGATACTAAGGAGAGGGCGTTTGTTACCTGATATTGCCTTGTATCTCTGTCTTTGCGAGGCTGGTGAGATGGCAGTGGGACAAACCTGCTACCCGAGGGGCTCTCCAACCACAGTTTAAGGTTATTCTGGGAACCCAACGCGTATCCAATCAGTAAATCGGACCGACGCTACCAACGCACACCCTCCCGCCCTCGGCAGGGGGAATGCTCGTCCTGAACGGCTGCCCACATCCTGCAGACATGTGGCTCTCTCGGAGAAGACGGAAGGTTTCTCGATTCGTTGGTTCCCGCGGCCGATCATCCCCGCTGGGGCACACACCGGATTGTCGAGCCGGGGCTCCCCGCCGCCAGCCCCGAGCCGGCTCGCACCCGTTCCCGGACTCACCACATTCTCGGTGCGGGACTCCCGCGCTGCAGCCAGTCCGGTGCCGCCGAGAACTCAACGCGGGCAGGGCCGCCCGGTCGCTGTGTGGGGACACTGGCGAGCGATCGCGGCGGCTCCGCGGCACGGCACCAGGCAACCTGGAAGCAAAGAGGCAAATCAGGAGCGCGGCCGAGGCGCCGGGGGGGAGGCCGCAGCCGGGCCGCCGGGAGACAGCGCCCGCAACTTCCGCGCGGGCTGCGGCGCGGCCTCCTGGCGCGCGGCCCCGCGGACCGGCGTCCTTAGCCCCGGCGGGCAGGCGCGGCGGGCTGGGATCGTGCTCAAGGTCAGGCCGGCGGCGCAGCGCAGGGGAGAGGAGCGCGGGCCGGCGGCTGCGGGCCGCTCCGAGCCCGGCAGAACGGCCCCCGCCCCGGCGCGCCTGCGCGGCCGCCGCAACCACCCGGGCCGGACCAGGCCTCGCCAAGAGGGTCCCCACCGAGCCGGGCCCGGGCTCAGGACACACCTGCGGGCGCTGCCGTTGCCATGGCGGGCGGGCCGGGCGGGCGGGCGGCCCCGCAGGCCTCGCTGCCTCCGCCGCGCGCGCGCCGCCGAGTGACGCAGTCGCACCGCCTGACGCCCAGCGGTGACGCCAGAGGAGTGCGTGCGGGGCGTGCCCCTCAGCCAATCAGAGAGGGGCGAGGGCCCTGGCCCCGCCCCGATCCCCGCCCCCCCCGCCGCGCGGGTCCCGGGGGCGCAGCGGGTCCCGGCGGGCGGGGCCGAGGCGGGGGAGCCGGCCGGGCCGGGCCGGGCCGGGCCGGGCGGAGGTGAGAGCGGGGTGCGGCGGTGCCGGGTCCCTCTGAGCGGGGGCGGGCGGAGCGGGGCGGAGGTGGGTGAGCGCCGGGTCCCACCGGGGCTGGCGGGGCAGCCCGGAGCGAGCCCTGGGCGGCAGCAGGGCCGGCGGGTCGGGGGGCGGCGGGAGGGGTTCACCGCCGGTGGGGTCTCGGCAGAGCTGCCCGCGCTTGCCCCGGGTTGGTGCCGAGCCCTCGGCCCCGTTCGCGGGGACGATCAGGTCCCGCGTCCCGGAGGCGTGGTCCGCAGCGGGGACCGCCGGCGGCTTTTCACCGCGGAACCTCGTCGAGAGAACCGGGCCGATCCCGGGCCCTGAGCTGAGATGGCCCCGGGGCTCCCGAGGACTCGAGCGCTCCGTGCCCTTTGGGAACAGCGGCATCCTCTGCCCTTGGCTGGGCTGGTGACAGCATCGCCTCTCCTGGGGAGGTGCTGGAGGGAGCGGAGCACTGGCAGATAGCGTCATTTTATTGGGTTTTTGTTGTAGAGCTTGATTAATTGTAGTAGTTTGGTGGTAAATGACAGTGGCTCATGTTTATTTTACTCCCTGTGTTGCTACCGCAGAGTTCGGGTTGAGGTGTATCGCAGTTTAACTGGTAATGACAAGCCTAAGAAGAGAGAGGACCAGCAAAGGGAAAACATTGAACTGTCTTCCTGCTTGAAAGGGTGTGAGACTAAGTCTTCCCCCCACCAGTTCTGACTTCCAGTGCCAATGTCTGCTTCCCTTGGCACCGTGTGCCCAGGCTGGGATGTCACACCAGGGGAGAGGCTCAGAGCTGCCAAGAGCCACAGACCAGAGTCCTGAGGGACGTGGTGCTGCTGTCACCAGAGCTTCCTTACCAGCAAACTGTGGGCAGTGCTGCTGCAGGAGCCTGGCAGCAAAAGTGGGCTTTTCCAGTCAAGTTAGAGAGGGAGATCCCCCACTGGGTACCCAGGCGTTGGGTAGGACCCTAAAGACCAACTTGGAACTTGGTTTCAAGGCAAGTCTGTGCTTTCTTGAGCTGATTCTTACATTGGATATTAGAAGAAACTTCTTAACTGAAAGGGTTCTTAGGCCTTGGGACGGGCTGTCCAGGGAGGTAGTTGAGTCACCGTCCCTGGAGGTGATGTGTAGATGTGGTCCTTAGAAATATGGTTTAGCACTCAACTCACCAGAGTCAGATTAATGGTTGAACTCAATGGTCTTTGAGGTCTTTTCCAACCAGGCAGATTCCTCATGATAGCTGTAGGATGGCTGGAATTCAAGCTGTCTGCAGGGAGAAGTAAAATTCCCTGCGTTTGTCCAAAGAGCCGAGTGATTGCCTGCTATGCCTTGTGCATCCATGAGGGAAGAGAGGACCCTGGTTCCCAGTTGCTTTTCACAGCATCATCTGTGAGGTGAATTGTGTCAGCAGAGGGTAACACGATCCTCCTGGTACATGTGCCCTGCATGGGTGGGCATGAGCAGGCAGCTGTGGGGATGAGGGGCAAGGCCTGAGCTGCTTGGAGTGGGGCTGGGGCTGGAGGCTGTCCTGGGCAGGCAGCTGGCCTGAAGCTGCCCCATGGATGTGCAGGCTGACCAGTGGTGTTTGTAGGGCTCCCACCCCACTGGAGCACCAGCCTCTGGCTGCTGCATGCAGGGTAACATGCACCAGGCTGCTTCAGGGGCAAGAGCACTGAAGTGTGGTGGAGGGCCCCATTTTGCATTGTTGTTTTTTCTGGTCACTGATAACATTTTCCTCTCCAGCTACCTCCCTATTTAGGTGTTGTGTTAAATGAGAAAGTAATTTGGCAGAAAATAAACCCCCTTGTGTTCCTGCTGTTTCTCAGATACCAGAGGGAGTGGGACAGCTGGGCTCACATTCTGAGTGGTGCCCAGCTCAGCTTTAGTGCCGATCCTGGTCTCTCAGGATTACAGATGCACTGAGGCTGCACCATCCGTCTAGCAGCATTCCATGACCTGACACGACCACAATCCAGGAACTTGGTCATATTATATGCTCTGGGCTGGGTCAGTGAATAGTGTGATTTACTGAAGCAACAGCTACACAAGTTCTTTGGATTGCTGGGGATAAAGCTGACAAAGCAGGGGCAGGTACCAGGAATGTGAGTGATACAGCCTGGCTGCTAACATGTAAAGTAATGAGAAGGAAAGAGAAAATGAAAAGTAAAAGAGGGGGGGAAATAAAGGGGGAAAGGGAGGTTTCTAAGTTTCCTGGGGTGCACTTGGTGTAACTGGGTGTTCAAATCCTACCCAAAAGTGTCCCCGTGGGGGAAGAGGCTCAGCCCGCTGGCTGATCCCAGGAGTTCAGGGTAATCCTGGCAGAGGCTGGTGATGGGACCTTCCCTGGCAGCACTGGCATCTTCCCTGGCATCCTTCCCCTCTTGGGCCATTGCACAGGGTTGTCATCTGCAGGTGGAGCCCGAGGGACTCCAGCTGCCCAGCCCTTTGTCATGGTTGGTGTGAAAGTCTCTTGCTTGGCTTTTGAAGGCACAGATTGGAGAAAACTCAGAGCATGTGCTCAGTGAGGGGTGGTCTCCCTCCCCAGGGAGGTAGCTTTGGAATGGAGGTGTGTTTTAGTATTGTAATGAGATTATAATGAGCAAAGTTCACCAAAGGACAGTTGTTTGTCAAAAGAGTGACAGATTTTTGGCCAAGGACATCAAATATGTGACTTGTCGGTTCTAGGGGACCTTCAGGTCCCCATGTTTACTAGAGAATCTAGCCATGATGTCTCCAATTGTGCAGCTTACCAGTTCCATGGTACCTTCAGGCCCCCCTTCTATCACAGAGCCTGACTGTGGTGTCTCCATCCCCTCCACCCTCTGTGCTGGTATCCTCAGAGTCAGCACACCAGGCTCCCCTGATGTTGTCAACAGCTGGGTTTGCCTGGGGAATGATCATGGTACAGACTCAGTGCACTTTACCTGCATTAAGTTTTAAAGGTTCTGTCAATTTTGTATCTTTCCTTACAGGTGAATATAGGTTTGATTTGTAAATCATATGGGTTAATGCTGAGTTTGCAATTAAATGAAGAGTGTAAGATGTTTTCTCAGACCCAAGCAGCGGCCTTGGTTCTGCACACCATTCTCTAGCTGTAACTACAAACATGGAGTGTTAGCAGTCCTAGAAGCAGACTCTGACTGAAAAACATGCAGTATATTTCAGCAAGTTCAGCTACTTAGAAGAGACTTAACTGAAAAGTAAAATTACTGAAAGAAAAGGGATTCTGTCCTGGCTCAAACCAGGACACTCTTCCAGCAATCATCCCACATTAGGAAGTCTCTTGCCCAGTGCTTTGTGGAGACTGGTGTGAGGTCTCCAATGACATGGGGAGGCTTGCCCCAAGCGGGGGGCCAGCATGGGGAGCAGGGGCTGAAGTCCTGTGATCAGGAGGGGCATTGTGCCATTGGCAGCCACAGGCTGCACCTCAGGCTGGGATGTGGGGAATGAGGCTGGGCAGGTGGTGGCACAAGCCAGAGCAGAAGAGGGACTTGGTGGTCTTGCATGCCCTCAGCAGCAGTGGCCTCAAGCTGAGGTGGGGTCTCATTTCATGCCACCAGCTGGGAGCTGATGGGGGAAGCCACGGCAGGAGACACAGCAATGCCACGGCCAGCCAGAGGCAGACAGGTGGGCCTGTCCTGGCTGACACAGGGTCCCTGCTGACACGGGGTCCCTGTTGTCATGGGGTCTCTGCTGCGGGGTCCCTCCTGTCACAGGGTCCCTGCTGTCATGGGGTCCCTGCTGATGAGGGGTCCCTGCCTGTGCTGAGTTCCCTCTCCTCAGTGCCCCACAGCACTCAGGGTCATGGCTGACCCCATATCCTGTCCTTTGCAGGTGCTGATGGAGGTGGGCGGCCTTCCTGTGGAGCTGTGGCAGCTCATCCTGTCCCACCTGTGCCTCCCTGACCTGGGCCGCTGCAGCCTGGTCTGCCGGGGCTGGCAGGAGCTGGTCCTCAGCCTGGACAGGACGCGCTGGCGGCAGCTCTGCCTGGGCTGCCTGCAGCACCGACACCCCAACTGGCCCAACCAGCCGGGCCTGGAGCCGCCCTCCTGGAGAGAGGCCTTCAGGCAGCACTACCTGGCCTCCAAGACCTGGACCAAGAGCACGCAGGACCTGGAGGCCTCCCGCTGCCTCTCCCTCTTCCGCCGCAGGAAGGGCCGGCGGCGGCTCCGCGTGGGCGCGGGGGCCGACTTTGGGAGCCTGCGGGCCGCCCTGGCCGCCGCCGGGCCCTACGACCGCCTCGTGCTGCTGCCCGGCCTGCACGAGGAGCCGGGCGAGCTGCTGCTGAGGGTGCCCGTGGAGCTGGTGGGGCAGGGCCGGCTGGGGGACGTGGTGCTGCTGGCCACCATCGAGCAGCACTGCCCCAGCGCCCGCCTCTGCAACCTGGTGCTGATGCCGCCCCGCCTTACCTCCCTGCTCTACAAGGTGAGGCCGGCGGGCTGGGGGGGTCCTGCTGCCGGTCTGGGGGCCACGGCCAGGCCCCTGGGACCCCCAGCTGGTGGGGGTGCAGGGCTTTGTGCTCTGAATGTCTCTGCTTCATTACCCATTGCCACAAGTGCCACTCGCATCACCACTGGCACGTCCCTTGAGTTAATAGAGCAAAGATACATGTATCAGGCTGTTCCAAATTGCTGCCAGCAATTAATAATACAGTCCCAGTCACTAGTATGGCAGCAATCAGTAGCAGAAACAATCATATAGCAACAACCAAAATTACAGCAACAACCAGTTGTCAATAGAATAAGCTATGCCAGCATATACTATACCACATAGTATAGTATAGTATATTAGAGTAGTATATGCTGTATGGATGAGGTTTATGCTGTTATATGATATTATATGGTATGATGGGATGGACCAGTAGCAAACAGGTATATATTAATACAGCTTACTCAAACTTATCAGAGAGACAACAGCAGGTCTGCTTAAGGTAGATGATTTACCTATACCTTACATCCCTATATGTAATACAGATGTGAAGAGAATTAGATTTCAGAAGGGGCCAAACTATCTGTCCCAGGTGAATTATTGAGAATTCGTTGTTGTGGAGTAAAGTGAAAGGGTTTTATTAATGGCTAAATGATGATCAGCTGATAATTGATGATTAGGTAATAATCAACATGTCATCAAATGGTGATTAAGCAATAATTTGGTAATGAAGCACTTATTTCATAATAATCTAAATTATTATTTTAATGATAAATTAAGCAGCAAACACTCCACTACTTGCTACTCTTCTAAAAACTAAACTACAGCTGGATATATATATATATGTATATGTATATGTATTAAAAAAATGTAGCTAGCATGGAATATACCTTTAGGGCTAATGTAAACTGTTGCTTACCTTGTTACAGATGTCAGGTACAAGAGACTGTCAGCCTGGAGGGGTGACCTTGAGGGTGTCCCTGCTCAAGGGAGATCCCTGCCATGCAGCCCGCTGCCGTGCAGGGAGCTCAGGGGTCCAGACATCCTGGTGTTCAGTGTAAACATGAACCATGGTCATGGTCTGGAGGGCAGGGCCTTGGACTTCAGCCAGGGTGCACCCGACAGACTGTCCCAGGGGACACCCCAGAAGTGGGGCCAGAGGGAATCCAGTGAGAGGACAGGGTCTGGCATTGAGGACATGCTGTGTCACAGTCAGTGTCCCAGCTGAGCAACCCGGGCCCAGCACCTCGTAGCTGTTTGTGCAGCCACCTGAGGAAGGAAAAGCACATGCGGGACATGACATTCCTCAGAGAGAGACACTCCCTTTTAGATAAAAATTACATCTATTTGAAGAGACTGTAGCACACCACCACTCTAAGCAGCCAACAGATACTGTTAGTTTCCATTTTTCCCCTGGAACAGCCAATAGATGATGATATTTTTGTTCCTTCAGAGCAATTCTGGTTTTCTAGACTGTTTCCACTGCCCTGCATCACATGTTGTTATTATGGTCCTCTGGTTTTCGCACTGACCGGTGATGTCTCAGGTGCTTTTGATTTCCCAGAGAGGCAGCTGCACTTTCTCCTGGACTCTCTGAAAGTCCCCAGGAGAAAAATAAAACACTGGCATACAGTGGGAAAAACAGACCTGCTGGGAAAGCCCCAGCTGGGGAGCCGGGCCGGCTGGTGTGCCCACCCATCCTTGGGGGACAGGGGCAACAGTGCCTCGGCTGCCACCCATGAACGGGGGCCTTTCCTCCCAGATCCACCAGCAGAAAACAAAATAAGAAAGCAAACTTCCACCCATCCTGCTGACTGTCATTGAAACCCTGCAAGTTGCAGTTTAAGAGGGACTTTGAAAAGCAGCTTCTCAGAAGCTGCTGTGATTATGTGCCTTTCAGTTAGTGGGGTTTTTAATTACTGAAAGGGAAGATTATGATTCAGCCTGGAGCAGGCTAGCAGTCTGAAGGGATTTCTGTGTGGTTTTCTTTGGGTACAAAGAAATGTATTTCAAAACCTGTCTGCAGTATGGCCACTTCTGAGAGTGCTCAAGGCTGGACACAAAGTTTAGGACAGTGTCTTTGCTGTAGACTCTGGAAATCTCTGTGAAATTTCCCCAGATCACCTGTCACAAGCTACTGATCTCTCTGCTTGTAATCCAGTGTGCTAGGTAATCAAGGGATTACCTGGGAAGAGACAATAACAATTCAGGAGCTTCCTAGTCAAATTAGGAGCACAGTGAAGTTCCAGGCACACTACTGAGCTGGTCTGGCCTGGCCCCTCTGTACCTTGTTGCATTTCTGTTGGCCTTTTCTCTAAATAAGCAGACTCACCTTGCCTGTGCAGGAGAGAAGTACTTGGCCATGCACAGTCACCCTGGTGGTTTGCCAGCTCTCAGAGATTGCTCTGTGCTTTGCCTCGCAAAGCAGAGGACGTGGCTGGAATGGCTCCTCATTCTGCAAGTGCCAGCAACTCAGATGGGAAACCACAGCCAGGGGACATAGAATGGATGTGTCTCCCCTGCCGCAGTGTCACAACATAATGCCTGTGCAGCAGTGTGGTGATAATTTTTACCTGTTTTGCTTTGTGCTTGGGGCCTGGTGCATGCAGCATCCTTCCACCAGGAGCAGCTCCAGGGAGAATTGCAGTGCTCTGGCCAACTAGGCCATGTTTGATGTCGTCTTACCTGCTGTTTCACCCAGTAAACCCTCGAGTCCATTAATGATGCCAGCTGGCAAAGGCACCCCTCTGAAGGCTGCAAACTCTGCTGTGCAGGGATCATTGCTAAGGTTTAGTGATCCTGGCACACCTTGCCCAGGCTGCTGCCGTGGCTGCTGGGCCTTGCTGGGACTGCAGAGCTGGGTCTTGACAGGGGGTTGAGGAAATGTTGCCATCAGGGAAGAATGTCAGTAGGTGCCACTTGTTACAAGATACTTGCTCATTCAGCTTGCAGCCCTGCTTGGTGTGAGCTTCTTGAATCTGTGACACCTGAACGAGTGTTGTGTTGGTGAGTCTGAGCTTGTTTGCTGTGGAAGGACTTTGTGGTATGTCCAGGGCTGCTTTTTCTCACTTTGTGCAGTAATTCCCCCTTGTGCTTGCTCTTCAGACAGCCTCAGGCTACGTCCAGTTTGACAACTGCAACTTCGAAAGTGGGCAGCTGCAGATCCAGGCGCCAGGGACCTGCCAGGTGAAGTTCTGCTCCTTCAGCCAGTCCAGCATCCACCTGCGCAGTGTGGCCCTGTGCATCCTGGAGAACTGTGAGTTCACGGGCAGCGAGAATGCCTCTGTGACTGTGGAGGGCTGCCCGAGCCCGGACCGCAGCTGGGCCTGCAGGCACCTGGCCGTGCTGGCCAAGTCCTGCGTGGCACCCACGCCGGAGCCCGGCCCCGTATTCCGGGGGAATCCCCGGGGGGAGTCGCCACTGGGGCCGCTGAGCTCCTGCCCAGTCGTCGTGGGGGAAGACCGAAGCAGCTTCCTCTCTGCTGCGGGTGCTCTGGCCATGTGCGGGTCGGTGCAGGGGGACACGGAACCTGGAGAGAACCTGAGGGCAGTGAAGGAGCAGGAGTGCCCAGCGCCCCACCCCAGCTCCGGCGGCAGCAACTCGGGCAGCAGCGAGGAGGAGGAGGATGCACAGGCTGCCCCCGGGCTGCCCTGCCAGGCGCTGCAAGGCGGCAGGCTGCATGCCCTGCAGAGGGACCTTCAGCTCAAGTCTCTGCAGCAGGAGCTGCAGCAGGACAAGGACGCCCAGTCTTTGGCCAACTCCCTGCAAGGCTGCATCATCCGACAGTGCCTTTTCAGGGACGGGAAGGGAGGAATTTTCATTTATTCAGGAGGGCAAGCAAAATTGGAAGGAAATGTCTTCAAGGATCTGACCTACGCAGTGCGCTGCATACAGAACAGTAAGGTGCTGTGAAGGCAGCAGCGAGCCCACTTCTCTCTCCCTCCTGCTCCACCAGCTTCTATCCTATGCACACTGTGGGGGAGCCAGCCCCTGCAAGGGCAGGTCACTTGAGCCACCTGCTTCCTGCATCATTGCAATTGGAGGTGGCAACTGTTGCTCTGCCCATTCGATCTGTAAATCAAACTCCCACTCTGTAAATGTGCTGGTGGTTGTCATCACCATTGCTGATCCCAGCACAGCCCATACCACAAACACAGAGGCCTGGGGACTGTGATGTTCCCCTGGGTCTTGCCCCTTGCTGTGGCTGATCCTGGCTGCTTCAGGGGAGCCTGCAGGGCTAGGTGTCTGCAGGGCTCGGTTTCTACTGTGGGCAGAAGTGGGCAGTAAGGAGGGATTTCGGCTGGGGAGGTGTGCTTGGAGGCTGAACTGTTTTACTTCCACGCAGCATCACTTAGCCCTGTGCTCACCCAGAGCTCTCCATCTCAGTTCCTGAGCTCCTCTCCAGCTCCGGTGGTAGGGAGGGCTGGGGGAGAATCTCGCTTCCAGAATCCCCCGCGCTGGTGGTGTCAGGGGACTTGGGAGGCTCCTTTCTAGCCTCCTGCCCAGGGTAACACCATCCCTCTCGCCTGGGCGAGGCAGACCAGGATTTGGGCCCAGTTCTCTGTCTGAGGCTTGAAGAATGCAACTGAAAGTTGTGTGCAGGGAGAGGAAGGGGGATGTTCTTCTGCCTGGTTCTGGGAAGTGGCTTTGCTGTGATGTTGTAGCTCCCACCTGCAGTCCCCATGGAAGGACTGACGAGGCCTGCATAAGCACCTTGCTCCTTGGCAGGGGAGGACAGCTCCTTTCTTTCCGAGGGACACCTGTGCCAGAGGTGCCTTTCGAAGGTGTCCACAGAGTCAGAGGGAGCAGCTGTTCTGTGCTGCTCAGCAGCTGACTGGGGGCTGTTCCACTACAGGTGGGCTGGCAGCACACGCAGGTCCAGCACTTGGACCCTGTTTTGCCTTTATTCCCCTCAGCTTGTTGCTGTTCACTCAGCAGCCTGGTGTTAACTGTTAGCAAGGGGAAGAAGTGAGGCCAGCCCATTGCTGCTGTCAGTGACAGCTTGCTCAGCTGGGAGTTGACCCAAAGGCTCCCATGGATGTCAGAGCATCAGGCAGTGGGAGACAGTGGAGTGCTCACTGTGAGATGGGGACAAGGTGCAGGTGAAGCGGGAGCACAGCAGAGCTGGGCAGGGCTCAGTGTCCTGGCATGGCCAGCACCCTCAGGCACTGGGAAGCCTGGGATGGGATCTGGGGCTGGGGACTCGCTCCTGCCTGCATTTCCCACCTCCTGCAGCTTCCTCGGGCAGGCAGGAGTGACTGATTAAGAGGGGCAGCTGTCGAGCCCTGCCGAACTCCACCTTTAGATGGCATGAAGCACCTTTCTGGAGTAAGCAAATAAGAGGAGGTATAACTTAATTACCTTCTCATTGGTGTTGCTGATTGGAGTGGGATATCCAAAGGCAATTTATGGATTAGTTTTTAGCACTCAGAAGACATGGTTTTAAGACATTATGTTTTCTGGCTGGAAAATATTTAAGATTGCTCCTGCATAAATATTTAACTACTCGCTTAGAGGAAACAAGGTCATGGTGAGTGGTGTCAGTGATGTGCTGGCCAGGCCCCTCCTGCCCCAGCAGGCAGACCTTTGCTCTGAGGGCACACGGTGCTGGGCAGGAGTTGTGCTGAGCTGCCCTGTGAGGCTGTGGGAGGCTCCACCACGCCAGGCAGCTCGTGCTGCTGCTGGGACACCTGGTGTCTGTGCTCTGGTGCAGGGGGATGGTGCTGGTGACCCTGGGCCCTGCTGGGCCAGGAGGGGCAGGTCTGTCGTGCCATGGGGGTGGGATGGTAACTGCTGAGGGGGTGTGAGCACAGTGCGGGGAGTGAAGTGTTTGGCTTCACACCTGAACGTGGAGAGCAGGGGCTAATGGTTTAAACTGAAAGAGGAGAGATTCAGGTTAGACATCAGGAAGGAATTCTTCACCATCAGGGTAGGAAGGCTCTGGAACAGGTTGCCCAGGGAGGTTGTGGCTTCCCCCTCCCTGGAGGTGTTCAAGGCCAGGTTGGATGAGGCTTGTGCAGCCTGGTCTGGTGGGAGGTGGCCCTGCTCGTGGCAGGGGGGTGGAACCTGAGGGTCTTTAAGGTCCCTTCCAACATTAACCATTCTGTGATTCTATGAATGTGCCAGGACTGGAGGAAAACCTGGCTCTGTGCAGCACCAAGCACTGCAGGTCCCCATCCCTAGCAGGCCCACTATCAGGGCAATGCCCAGTGGGCTTATCCATACTGTTTGTCCACGTGCACTGATCCTCCCCTCAGCTACCCGGTGTGCCTGGCATATCCTGGGCTGCAGGAGAGGTGAAGAGATTGTCAATGCACAGAGGTTGCAGGAGGGAGAGCTCTACCCTTTCGTTGTGTTATACAATGACAGGATCATTTTTATTCGAAAAGACCCTTAAGATCACCAAGTCCAACTGTTCCCCCAGCCCTGCCAAGGCCACCGCTGACCCATGTCCCTCAGCACCACATCTACATGGCTTGGAAACCCCTCCAGGGATGGGGACTCCACCATTGCCCTGGGCAGCCTGTTCCTGTACTATTCCTCATCCTTCCAATTACAGCTACAGGTGCCTCTCTTCTCTGCAGGTCATCATGATGAGGAATGACATCCACCACTGCAAAGCATCAGGGATATTCCTGCGCCTGTCAGCAGGAGGCCTGATTGCAGACAACAACATCCATTCAAACTGTGAGGCCGGGGTGGACATCCGTAAGGGAGCCAACCCCCTTGTCCTGGTATGTCCCCCCAACCGTGCTGGAAGCTTCACACTTTCTCAGGTGCTGTTTCTCCCCGAGGGGCAGCAGGGATCCATCTCCCAGTGTAGAAAACACTGACCTTTCTGTAAGCTTTTTCTTTCAGCCTGTTTCCTAAGGTTTTGTTGATGCGTTGCCCTAGAAGGGCAGGGCACAGCAAAGGGCTGCCTGTTGGTGTGTGGATCATCTCCTGCTCTGTTTGATGGTGCCTCAAAATTGCTGTGCCTAGAGGGGGGGATGTTCCCTATCTAATAAACACCCCTGTGTGATGAGTGAGCTTGTGCAAGTGAGGCAGTGAATCAGCACTGTGAAGTGTTCCTCCCAGGCTAGGAGTTGTGTTCTCTGCTCCAGGAGCTGGCAGAGGGTCTCGGCTCTGCTCGGCCTCAGGCAGGAGGGAGCAGCAGCCTGCTCTCCAGCAGCATGGCTTTTCCTTGGGAATTGGGAATGGTGTGGTCTCCAGCTGTGCAGCAGATGGCCTTGTCCCTGTTTACTGAGTACTGTATCCATTCTCATCCTTGAATGAGCTGGAGCCCCACCACACAGGGAGGAAGAAGTGGTTCCAAACTGCCACTGAAGTGTCCCTGTGGCTGCATCGAGCTCTCCACCTCAGCCCTGCACAGGAGGTGGGGCAGGCAGGGCTGTGGCCCGGGAAGGAGGTGGCAGCTCAGATGCTGTGGCTGGCCTTGGCTGCATCTTCGAGCTGTTCTCTGCTTGGCCTGGTGTGGTGACTCCTATCCTGCCCCTCCACGAGGCAAATGGCTGCTGCCCTGCTCGGAATGTCCCATTGTCCTCCTGACCACAGGGGCATGAACAGGGAAGACAGCAGCCGTGTGGCTGCCGAGTGGTCATTCGAGCTGTGCAAAGTGGCATCGAGCAGCATGAGAAGAGGCACCAGGCTGTAACACTCAGCCCCCTGCTGGGACCTCTGCCTCCTGCTCCTGTGGGGTCCCACTAAGGGTCTTTTCCTCTTGGTGGCTGTAGGGAGGTGTTGGACTTGCAGCCCCACCAGCCGTGCCCAGTGTCAGATGGGCTGTGAGAAGCAAAGCATCACTGGGTCCAGGACAGCCCTTGGAGAGGGCAGCAGGAGCTGGTGGAGGAAGAAGAGGCTGCAGGCATGACAGGAAGGGAAATTCAGCATTGTGTGCTACAGCCCCAAAGAGCAGTAAAAGTTCAGGTGCCTTGACTATTGGAGAGTGATTTCTTGGCAGCTAGATTAATTACCCCCTGGCCTTTTCCCCAGCAGGGTTGAGAGCTGTTGCTTTTCTCTGTGGTTGCTGTCTCCTGTTGCTCACTTTTATGAGTGACTTTCCTTCCTTTCGCTTTTATTCTCCCTACATGTGCAAAAAAACTCCCGTAGTGCAATAAGATACACAGTGGCCTTCGCTCAGGCATTGTCGTCGTTGGCAACGGAAGAGGCATCATCCGTAGCAATCAGATCTATGGGAACAAAGAAGCTGGCATTTATATTCTGTATAATGGAAACCCTGCTGTGAGGTATGTTAGCTAGCACTGACCTCTCTCTCCTCCCTCGTCTGTTAAGAATTATTCCTCCCACTATGCACACTTTTTTTTGTTTTTCCGATGCACACCATAGAGCAGAGGCAGGACCACAGTGCACTAGTGCCTTTCTGTGAGTTCCCTCTCTCTGCTTGCTGCACCCAGGTCTTTGCCAAGTGCCAGTCCTGAGCTTTCCCCCAGGGTCTGAGGAGGAAAGAGGCTGTGTTCAAGATGAACAACTCACACAAGTCACGGTGCTTTTTGAAAGATGGGGAGTAATGGAGCTTGGCACTCCAATCACTGTTGCTCCAATTCACCTCTCTGCTTTAAACACCTGGAGCTACTTGAGTGTGTTTAATACCGCTTGGTTTAGATGTTAGCATGGGTGTCTGGCAGGCTTTCTTCAGGTTGATGCCATCAGCTCTACCTGGTGATACCAGCTGGTATCAGTGAACCCAGAAATTGGATTGCAGCTGGAGCATGGTATTGGTTGCAGATGTGAGTGGCATCTAGCCCATATTGCCAGCCCTTCCCGCCACCTGCCATGGCTGTGGGTGATCAGAATAGGTGTGTGACAGCTCACCTTGGTGCTACAGAGCAGGGAAGGGCACAAAGGGAAGAGAACGGTTGCCCTGGATCGGCCCCATAGCTGGAGTGTGAACATTCATACAGGTGTTGATAATTAGCAGCGCTTTAGCCTGAGTCCTGCAGTCCTAATGACAGTGACTCCTTGCAGGTCCGTGGTCTGTGCAGAGCTGGTGAGGTTCAGCAGGCTGCCCGTGTGGACACGCAGAAGCAGGGTGCCTGAGCCCTTAGTCTGGCTGGGGACCTGGAGAGGAGGAGCTTGCATGTCAGCCCTGACAACACAGGGTCAGGGCCAGGCATAACAGCAAGGGATGATGAAAGTGCTCTCAGGTGTTGATTTCTGAGCAAAGCTACATTCTTCTGGCAGGGCCCAGCAGTGCAGAGGGAACACCATGGGGTGGAGAGGTTCAGCAGGGGTTCTTCTCTCCAGGCTTTCTTGCAACATCGTTTGCAACCCCCGTGTGCACCTTGTGATGGAGATGTGACTGTCCCTGCTCAAGGGTACAGGGTGAGGTGGCCATGGTGAGGTGGCCATGATGGTGAGGTGCCATGGTGAGGTGGCCATGGTGGTGAGGTGGCCATGGTGAAGTGGCCATGATGGTGAGGTGCCATGGTGAGGTGGCCATGATGGTGAGGTGGCCATGATGGTGAGGTGGCCGTGGTGAGGTGGCCACGATGAAGAGGCCATGGTGAGGTGGCCATGGTGAGGTGGCCATACCAGGGCAGCCACCACAGGCACGGCCATCCCATCCTGGCTCTCTCTTTAGAAGCTCCTCCACTCCCTGCACAGCCCAGTGGAGTAGAGCTGTCTCCAGTGAGTGCTCCTGGGTGGATGCTGGGCAGAGTCAGTGCCAGGCAGGGCACTTTACATGTGTTTTTTCTTTGTGATCAACCTGATGGTGTTCCACTCTAAACCTCAGCAGCAAACCTGTGATTCAGGGTCACATTGTGGAGGGGGAGCTGGTGGTGGGCTTGGGCCTCCCAGACTTCGTTCCTCCTGATAGGTGGTGGGTGGAAGCCCAAGGGACAGTGGGTGACACCTCTACTCTGATGTTTCTTGCCATCAACCATGATCACCATCTGCCTGCTGGTTTCAGGGCCCCTCCTGGAGCAGCAGTTTCATGGCTGATAAAGCTTCTCATCACCTCCCTCGGTTGGGAACTAAGGGGGAAACGGGCTGAAGCCCTCGCAGACTCCTCTGCAGCTTCCACCTAGGTGGGACCTGGCCACCGCTGGAGATGGCGCCGTGGCTGGACAGACAGCTGGTCTGGCATGGTGGTCATTCGGATGTCCATGAGTTCTTCCTGCTCTTCAAGTGCTCTCTCTGACAAGTGTTTCATGGTGCCTCTTTTGTGCTTTCACCTCCTTGGAAGCCGGTGGGCTCTCAGCAGCTCCCCCTGCTTGGCATGAGCCCCCTCCCCTGGCTCCTGGGCAGGGGCTGCAGGGGTGCAGGGACCCACGTGGAGCAGGATCCCTGCTGCTCCTAACTGCCTTTTCTTCCCCTGCATCAGTGGGAACCATATTTTCCAGGGACTGGCTGCTGGAATAGCAGTGAATGAGAACGGAAGAGGCCAAATCACAGGTAGGGAAATGAAAATGCAGTTGTTGTGCCCAGTTAGTCTCTCTCTTTAAGCTCTATCTCATTGTTTGGTTGCAAAATGTATCTTGTTACTGTTCTTGGGTGACTTTACATGTGGTAATGCCCTGGTTTCCATTCCCTAGTTGGTGGTGTTTCTTACCTTGACACGGGAAGTATGTCTTTCTGCAGTGTGCCCTCTAAGCTGTTGTTCCCTTTGTCTCTCACCCAGCTGGAACATGGAACTGTGCTCCAGAGCACTCTGCTATGCAGACTACATTTTATCCCTCCTGTGATACCCAGTTTATAAGCGAATGCTGCCAATGACATTTTCCTACTATCATGGCACCTCTGAGTGGTTTTCCACTCAGCCTACACCTCTGAGGACAGGGAGCTGGTGGTACTGGCACTGTCCCATGCCAGGGAAATGGCGGAGCAGGGAAGCTCCTGAGACTTGTGCTCTGATGCATGGGACCTGTTCACTGGGACCAGGTCTTGGCATGCCAGGTTCTCTCTGCTCTTCCTTTGGTCACCTCATCCTTCCCATCTGACCCTAGGGAATGTCATCTGCGAGAACCAGTGGGGTGGAGCAGACATCCGCCATGGCGGGGACCCCATCCTGAGGAACAACCTCATCTCCTGCGGCTACTCAGATGGTGTGGTGGTGGGTGAGCACGGGAAGGGCCTCATCGAGGGGAACACCATCTGTGGTAAGGAGCAGGCCAGGCTGGAGAGTGACTGTCAGACTGTGCCCATTCCCTGTCCTCTGGGGCTGGACAGGCTGTCAGGAGGGGCTGTGCTGGGTGCCCTGGAAGGGATTGTGCTCCTCTCTGGCCTGGCTTAGGATGGACAGGACACTGGCAGTCATGTAGCATGGCTCTGTGTGTGTCTGTCTGTCTATCCCAGCAAAGCTGGAGGTGGTGGCCAGCTGTGCTGGTGGCCAATGTCAGCCCCTTGCAGTGAGGGTACAGGGCACACAAAGGGAGGTCCCTGAGGTCTCTGGAGTAGCAGTGGCCAAGGCAGGAGGAGGGTGGTTGGAGGGCCCAGCCATGCTGTGGGTGGTGAAGCTGCAGCTCAGCCCATTTTAGACACTGGAGAATGAACCTGGGACCCCAAGGCCAAGCCTCAGGGAAACCTGGCTCCGTGTTCCCAGAGCTGCTCCCTCCCTGGCCCTGGGAACTTCCAGTCCGGAGGAGGAGAGACCAGTGCATGTCTGATCCTGGGAGGAAACGTGGGCTTCCAGCACTGTGGCCACATGTCCATGGAGCCAGGGCTGAGCCTGACCACCCTGCAGAGCCCCAGGGCACTGGTGTTTACCTCCTGATGCATGAGTTAAACCAGGGACTTGAGCTGAGGTCACAGCATGGACAGTGACAGGAGAGGATGGAGGTGGGGAAGCAAAGCCACTGAGCTCATGGACTCATGTCAGCACAATGGGACCCAGTCAGGGCCAAAGGGTAGCTGTGGCCCCCTGACATGTAGGGTTAGCCTTCATGTGTGCTCCAAGAGGAGAACTACCTCTATCCCACCTGTGCTGGATGAGGGCTGCCAGACACTTCGGGCAGGGCTGGGGGGGTCTCCAAGCCCTGCTGAGTCAGGGAGCTGTGCCACCCTTCTGTGCAGGCAACAAGGGCTGTGGCGTGTGGATGATGTCCTCCAGCCTCCCTCACCTCATCAACAACCAGATCAGCCACAACAGCATCTACGGGGTAGCGGTCTTCAGCCACAAGGACGACACCAGTGACCATCCCCCTGACCAGGGCAGCAGCGAGAGCTTCCAGGAGGAGAGGGAAGGGGCTGGTGGGGAGAACGACCCTGAGAGCGAGGAGGAGTACCCAGCTGCCCGGCACCCCATCAGCGTGGCACTGGTGGAGTTGAACAGCATCAACCACAATGGAGGTGAGCTCAGGGCCTGCAGCTCTTCCCAGCCTTCATGAGACGGGGTGGTGTGCAGAACAGGGTGTTGTCCTGGCTCACCAGCACAGGGGACCACCAGGTTCTTCCTCAGCTGCCACCAGGCCAAGAGCACCCTGGGGAAATCATAAAATCATGGAGTGGTTTGGGTTGGAAGAGACCTTATGATCATCTAGTTCCAGCCCCCCTGCATGGGCAGGGACACCTCCCACCATTCCAGGCTGCTCCAAGCCCCATCCAACCTGGCCCTTCAACACTGCCAGGGATGGGGCAGCCACAGCTTCCCTGGGCAACCTGGGCCAGGCTCTCCCCACCCTCACAGCCCAGAATTTCTCCCTCACATCTCATCTCCAGCTCCCCTCTTCCAGCTGGAAACCCTTCCCCCTGCTCCCATCCCTCCCTGCCCTTGTCCCAAGCCCCTCCCCAGCTTTCCTGGAGCCCCTTCAGGCACTGGAAGGTGCTCTAAGGTCTCCCTGGAGCCTTCTCTTCTCCAGGCTGAACACCCCAACTCTCCCAGCCAGTCCTTATGGGACAGGTGCTCCAGCCCTCAGATCTGTGTGTGAGGTGTTTTCCTTGAGCTCCCAATCAGAAAGTCACATCATGACAGGAAACAGTAGCTTCTAGAAGCAGGACTGCATTTGTGGCGTCGCGAGTGAGTGGGGCTGCAAGCTCGTCACCCCTGACTTTTTTTTTTTTGGTGGGCAGCTGCCGGGTTGCACGTCAGGAGCAGCGAGGCGCTGAACGTGGTGGCCAACGTGATCCATGGGAACGGCGAGGGGGGCGTGTGGGTGCTGCAGAGCAGCCAGCTGACCCGCCTGGCCCACAACAGCATCTCCAGCAACGGCCGCGGCGGTGTCCTGGTGGGCGCCGAGTGCCGGGTGGAGCTGCGCGGCAACGGCATCTACCAGAATAGCAGCCACGGCGTGGTCTGCAGCGGCCAGGGCCTCATCATCGAGAACGACATCGTTGGCAACCGGCGCTGTGGCCTCCAGCTGCTGCCAGCCGCCAGCGTCACGGTGAGTGCTGCCAGGTCCCTGGGGGCTGCGAGTTGGCCTGGCCCTGGGGAAGGGCTCCCAGAGCCCCCCGCTGGGTCTCCGGGGTCTGGTGTGGCTCGATAAGGTTAGAAACAGAGAGGGAGAGAGAGATGAAGAGGGACAGAGAGACAGAGATAGAGAGACAGAGATGAAGAAAGAGGGGATAGGAAAGATCTTCCCCCCTGCCTTGGATCCAGCGAGGGTCCTGGCATGAGCTGTGGTGGGTGTCCCAAGCATTTCCAGTCTCTCTCTTTGATGGCACCTGACCCCACCTCTCCTGGAGAAGCTCAGCCACGTGTGCAGACTCAGTGTTGGATTCGTGAATGTTCTGGCAATGAGCTGGTGGGGCATGGGTGTCCAGGTGCTCACTTGGACCCCCCCAGCCGGGTTGACTGAGCAGTTGACTTTATTGTCACATATGCCACCTGTCCTTCAACAGGACAGGGGTCCTTCCAAGGTGGTGCTGTGCCTCATGGGGCTCCTCTCACTGGACATCGCTCCTTATCAAGTGAGGACAGTGTCCCATTGATCAGGGTGGTTGCCAAAGGAGGGGCTCTCCTTGAGAGAACAGGGTCCAGGTGGTTATCAAAGGAGGCCCCACCCGAGCTCAATGTCCAGTTTGTCAGGGCAGCTGTTTTGAGTCTGTTACTCTTTTCAGAACTCTACAGGGGGGACCCAATAGCAGCCCACAGCTGCCTGGAGAGCAGGGCCAAACAACCCCTTCTCCACAGTGCCAGCCAGTGCTGCAGGGGTAACTGCACAAGCTGTGATTCATGGACCTTGGGAGGTCTCTTGGTCTGGAAG